>NW_006922265.1:396660-423039 GCF_000298275.1 Orycteropus afer afer | reverse complement strand
ACTTTCAAGAAATATTGATTAGAAGAATGGAGAGATTAATAACTTTCAGTGCTAACACTTAGAAAATTAATCTCAAACAGCTTTTCCCACATTTCATATCAGACTCATTAAATATAGCTGAAGAACTAATATTTCTAGATGTGTTCTACCATGTGCCAAGAATTGTACTTAGTACTGATTATATCATGGTCCTTAAAAAAATATCCATAGATGAAAATTGTTTGTTCATCAAGCCTATAAATTTATAAAAATGGCTATGGTTAATTTGAATTTTTTAAATCATATGTACAGAACAATATAGGGTCCTTAGAATGCAGTTGTTGTTAGGTGCCATTGAGTTGGTTTCAACTCATAGTAACCCTATGTCCAATGAAATGAAACACTGCCCAGTCCATCACCATCCTCAAAATCCTTACTATGGTTGAGTCCATTTTTGCAGCCACCGTGATAATCCATCTCACTGAGGGTCTTCTCTCTGTTCACTGGCCATCTTCTTTACCAAGTATGATGTGCTTCTGCAGGGACTGTCCCTCCTGGTAACATGATCAATGTACAAAAGAGGAAGTCTGACCATCCTAGCTTCTAAGGTGCATTCTGGCTATACTTCTTCCAAGACAGATGCTTGTTCTTCTGGCAGTCCATTGTATATTGAATATTCTTCTCCAACACCATAATTCAAATGCATTAATTCTTCTGCAGTTTTCCTTATTCATTGTCCAGCTTTCGCATACATATTAGCCTACTGAAAAGTCAATGCCTTGGGTCAAGTGCACCTTAGTCTTCAAAGTGACATCCTTGTTCTTTAATACTTTTTTTTTTTTTTAATTGTGATTTGGGTGAAAATTTACAGAGCAGATTCACTTTCTGTACAGCAGTTCACATACACTTTGTCACATCACACTGACCACAATTTACCACAATGCAACAGCTCCCCTCCTCCCGATAGTTACATCTTCTCGGTGTCCATCCCTCCATGCATTCTTGCCCCCTGAGCTGTCTCCTTGTGCATAAGCAGCTCTTCTTTCTCCCATGATTGTTCTCTCCAAGGAGTGTATCTACCTAAGGTAAATGTTCAACTCATATGCCTGTCTTTTGTTTGGCTGGAAGCCACAGGTGTGGGTTCAGTTCCAGACCTTAAGGGCAGCTAGGGGCCATAGTCTCAGTGGTTCCACCAGGCTCTGTCAAAGCAGCAAATCTGGTCCCCCTGCTTTTTTTTTTTTTTTCTCCAGATGATTTTGAGTTTTGTTCCACATTGTTCTCCCTCTCTATCCAGGATCTCCTACATAGATACCTTTCCAAGTGGTTGACAGTAGTAGCCGGGCACCATCTAGTTCTATGTTCTTTAATACTTTAAAGAGGTCATTTACAGCAGATGTGCTCAATGCCATATGTCTTTTGATTTCTTGACTACTGTTATCATGGTCATTGATTGTAGATCCAAGTAAAATGAAATCCTTGACAACTTCAATCCTTTCTCCATTTATCATGATGTTGCTTATTGGTCCAGTTGTAAGGATTTTTGTTTTCCTTTTGTTGAGGGATAATCCATACTGAAGGCTGTAGTCTTTGATCTTCATCAGTAAAGGCTTCAAGTTTTCTTCATTTTCAGCAAGTAAGTTTGTGTCATCTGCATATCACAGGTTGTTAATGAATCTTCCTCTAGTCCTGATGCCATTTTCTTGTTCATATAGTCCAGGTTTTCAGAATACTTGCTCAGCATATAGGTTGAATAAGTATGGTGAGAGGACACAACCATTATACACACCTTTCCTGATGTAAAACTAAGCAGTAATCCCTTGTTCTGTTAGAAAGACTCCTTCTCAGTCTATATTCAGGTTCCTCATGAACACAATTAAGTTTTCTGGAATTCCTATTCCTCTAAATATTATCCATGATAGCTCCTCTGTTATGACCCACACAGTCCAATGTCTTTGCATAGTCAATAAAATACAGGTAAACATCTTTCTGGTATTCTTTGTTTTCAGCCAAGATCCATCTGACAGCAATGACATCCCTCACCCCATATCTTCGTCTGAATCTAGCTTGAATTACTGGCAGTTTTCTATGTACTACTGCAACAATTTTTCAATTATCTTCAGCAAAATTTCACTTGCATATGATATTATTCAATAATTTCCACATTCTGTTGGATCACCTTTCTTTGGAATGAGTGCACATATGTATCTCTTCCAGTAAGTTGGCCAGATAGCTGTCTTCTGTATTTCTTGGCATAAAGAAGTGAGTGTTTTTTAATGTTGCATTTAATTTTTGAAACATCTCAATGGTTATTCTGTCAATTCCTGAAGCTTTACTTTTGCCAGTTCCTTCAGTGCAGCTTAGACTTTGTTTTTCAATGCCATTGGTTCTTTTTTTTTTTTTTTTTTCTAACTTCTAATCATGATTGGGTGAAAGTTTACAGAACAAATCAGTTTTTCATTCAACAGTTCACATATATTTCGTTTCATGTTATTGATTGCAATCTTCTAGTGTAACATCACTCCTCCCACTTCCTCCCTGTGTTTCTCATTTCTATTCCTCCTTCTCTCCTAACCCCTCCTGCCTGGGCAAATGCGGCCCTTTTTTTCTCAAATGGTTGATTGTTCTTAGGATTGTGTACCTTCCTAGAGTTATTGTTCACATTGTTTGAAAACTGAACTGCAGGAGTGAATTGAGTTCCAGGTCTGAAGTTATGACCAAAGGCCATAATCTTGGGAATTCCACCTGGCTCTATTGACCAGAAAGCCTGTTTTACTTATTTTATGCTTTTGTGTTTTGTTGTACATTTTTCTCCCACTCTATCAAGGATCTTCTAATATCCCTTCCAGAGCAGTTGGTAGTAGTAGTCAGACACCATCTAGTTCTTCTGGTCTCACAGTCCTGGAGACTGAGGTTCATGTGGTCCATAAGTCCTTTGGACTAATTATTTCCATGTTTCTTTTATTTTTTTTCACTCTTCTTTGGTCTGGTTTGAGAGAGACCTATAGTTGTATCTTAGATGGTCTCTTGCAAGCTTTTAAGACTCCAGTCACTGCTCATCAAAGTAGGATGTAGGACATTGCTTTGTGAACTATCTTGTGCCATTTGACTTTGATGTCCCTGAGTACTATGGTCCTGAGTCCCCAGGCCCAGCCACTCACTCCCTCAGGAATTTTGGTTATGGCTAAAATGTTTTTGTAACTTTTTCCCTTTTATGCTCTACTATATTCATGGATATATTTGCAGCACATACAAATGCATATGTAGAAATAACTCTGACAAACATATATATATGTTAGTGAGTATAATCCCATTCTCCATCCCACACTTGTTCAGTTTATGTGTTTATCTATGCATCTATTCATAGACGATTGATTATTTTTATTAGTATTTTTGCAAGATTGCACATGGATTAGTATTTATGTCTGTGGCCCTTAACTCTTACACTCTTAACAGTATCTTCCTTTCCTTGTTCATTTTATGCTGACTCCCTGCTTGTTAATACCATTGGTTATTAATCATGTATTACCACTTGAAATGGTTAAATGTTGACCAATTCTTTATGGACAGTGCCTCTGTGTATTCCTTCCATCATTTTTGGTACTTATTTCCTGCGTTGCTAAATGTTTTGCCCATGTTGTTGTTGTTATGGGCTGTCCAGTCAGACCTGACTCATAGCGACCCCTTCTTGGGTTTTTGAGGCAGTATCACTATGGAAGTAGATTGCCCAACCTTCTTTCCAGGTTTGCCCATAGAATCCTTCAATGCTGCAAATTGAGGCTTGAATTTTTGACCTGGTTCTTTAAGCTTGAGAAATGCTAAGTGTGTTCTTCCCCCTTGATTTTCTAACTCTAGGTGTTTGCACTTTTCTTTATAATGCTTTACCTTGTCTTCTTGAGCTGTCCTTTGAGCTCTTCTGTTCACATCATTTACTTCATTATTCCTTCTATTTGCTTTAGCTACTCTCCAATCAAGAGCAAGTTTCAGTCAATTTTGACATCCATTTTGATCTTTTCTTCCTTTCCTATCTTTTGAATGACCTTTGCTTTATTCATGTTTGATGTCTGCCACATCTTACCTGGTCTTCAGTCATCAGTGTTCAATACATCAAGTCTATTCTTCAGATGATCCATAAATTCAGGTGGGATATAATCAAGGTCATATTTTGGCTCTTGTGGACTTTTTCTAATTTTCTTCAATTTCAACTTCAACTTACATATAAGCAATTGATGGGTCTGTTCCAAAGTTGGCCCCTGGCCTTGTTTTGACTGATGATATTGAGTGTCTCCACTGTCTCTTCCCACAGATGCAGTCAATATGATTCCTGTGTATTCCATCTGGCAAGATCCACATGTGTAGTTGCTATTTATGTTGTTGAAAAAGAATTTGCAATGAATAAGCTGTTGGTCTTGCAAAATTATATCATGCTTTCTCCAAGGTCGTTTCTGTCACCAAGACTATATTTTCCAACTACTGATGCTTCTTTGTTTCTAACTTTTGCATTCCAATCATCAACTATTATCAATGCATTTTGATTGAATGTTTGGTCAATTTAAGACTATAGAAGTTGGTAAAAATTTTCATTTTTTTCGTCTTTGGATTTGGTTGGTATGTCAATTTGAATGACCATAATAGTAACTGGCCTTTTTTATAGGTATATGTATATTATCCTATTGCTGACAGCATTGTACTTCAGGATAGATCTTCAAATATTCTTTTTGACAATGAATGTAATACCATGCCTCTTGAATTTGTCATTCCCAGCATAGTAGACCATATGTTTGCCCAATTCAAAATAGTCAGTACCAGTCCATTTCAGCTCACTAATGCCTAAG
This sequence comes from Orycteropus afer afer, assembly GCF_000298275.1. NCBI lineage: Eukaryota > Metazoa > Chordata > Mammalia > Tubulidentata > Orycteropodidae > Orycteropus > Orycteropus afer. Next base: position 418,228 of record NW_006922265.1, on the reverse strand, counting down.
ATATCAATCTTTGTGTGTGCTATTTCATTTTTGACAACTTCCAATTTTCCTAGATTCATACTTTATACATTCCACATTCCAAATATTAATGGATGCTTATAGCCATCTCTTCATATTTAGAATATATCATTTATATCCCCTCCACTCTAATTTTCATAAGCACTGTACTTAATTCTTCGATCTCAATAGTAGTGATAAAAACCTTAATTTAAATGAAATTTGCACCCATATAGGGCTTTAGACCACCGTTTGTCAGTTTGCTGTATTGTGGTGGCTTATGTGTTATTGTGAGGCTAGAGGCTATGCCTCTGGTATTTTGAATACCAGCAGAGTCACCTGTGGTGAACAGGTTTTGGCAGCACTTCTAGACTGTTGTATAAAGGGTCACTATGAGTTGGAATTGACTGATGGCACCTAACAACAGGGTTTTGAAGCTCTGAGGCTCAAACTATGTGGTCTGTAAGAAAACCATATGAAGGGATTTAAAACATAGATAAATTCTTGTCACATTAAAGTTGACCTCTACCCTAAACTGTCAATTGGTATTTAGGTTGAAAGAGCTGGGCTAATGAGAGTTTTTCACTTTCTCCCTTCCTAACCTCCTATCAGTTCTGCCTCAGCTAACTAGGAACTTCTCCAAGGCCTGATGTTCAGGAAACACTGTTTTAAGCACATTTCATTTGTATAAAGTCCTGGTGGGAAAAATGAAAGTATCCCTGTGCTTAATTGATAAGGAAATGAGGGTCCAAACTGGTAGGTGAATTAGAATAAGAAATAAACAAACATTCTGAAAACATAGGAACAATAAGGTTAAATAAACATATTAAAAGATGCTCAATTCTGTTAGTAATCAGGAAAAAGTAAATTAGGACTGTACAAAGATAATAATGCATACCTACTATATTGGCAAAAAATAAGGTATCTAATATAACAAGAGTTGGAGAAGGTGGGATTCAAACAGTATTTATATACTGCTATAGGACTGTACATTGGTAAAACCATTTGAAAAACAGTTTGGCATCATTTGCGTTCTCTAAAATCCAGCAATTCTGATTTCAGACATGTAAAAAACCTGTTGCCATGAAGTCAATTCCAACTCATAGCAGCACTATAGAACAGAGTAGAACTGCTCCATAGGGTTTCCAAAGCTCTGGTGGCATAGTTCCTAAGACATTGACTGCTAACCAGAAGGCTGGTAGTTCAAACCCTCCAGCCCCTCCTCAGAAGGAAGGTTGGGCAATTTACTTCTGTAGAGATGATACCTCAGAAACCCAAGGAGGGGTTGCTCTCAGTTGGATCTGACTTGACAGTAGTGAGTTTGGGGTTTTTTTTTTTTTTTTGAATCTATGGAGACAGGTTACCATATCTGTCTGTCACTGAGCTGCTGGCGAGTTTGAACCACTGGCCTTTCAGTTAGCAGCTGAATCCTTAACCACTGTGTCATCAGGGCTCCTTTCTAAGTATATGTCCTCCCCCTTAGACACCAGGAGATACAAACAACAAAAAAAGGTTTCAGTAGTATTGTTGATAATAGCAATAAAATAGAAACAACCCAAATACCCATCAACAAGAGAATAAGTTATTGTATAGTAAATTTAGAATATTTACACAATGGAATATCATCTGGCAGAGAAAATGAGAGATTAAAAGCTATTACAACAAAATGGGTATACTTCAGAGACATAATGTTGAAGGTTAAAAGCAAATTGCTGAAGACAACTTACTATGCAAGCATTTTTATAAAGCTTAAAGTAAAACTAATTTAAAAGATGCATCAATGATAAACTATTTTTGAGCATTTGAATAAGCAAAGATTTGGAAAATGTTTACCTCTCAGTAACCATAGGGACATGAGCAATTTGTATGGGGATGAACCTATAGATACAGCAAAAATTCTATATCTGAAATAGGGTGAAATAGTATGTAGCTTGCATACTTGTCACATATGTTCTTTTGTACTTACCAATCATAATACTTTTAAAAAGACACAAAAAGAAAGGTTAAGGAAGAGGAAGATGGAGAAAAACAAAAAGAGAGAAAGCAAGGTAGAAAGACTGGAAGAGTGGTACATGGCTTGTTGGATAGGCAAGATATTCTGACCAAGAGAAAGGGTGTGGATTATATTCTAATTTCAGCAAGAAACATTTGAAAGAAGTTAAAGAGAGGAACATCACCTTACATACAATTTTAAAAGATGTCTCTGATTGCTCCATGGACAAGAATCCCAAGCCTGGAAAAGCTATTACAGTAGATCAGGAGAGAGATGGTTGATGGATTAATGTGAAGGATGAAGGGAAGAAAGTTGTCTCACTTGAGAAACTCAAAGAAAAAGGTAGTTGTCTGTGATGGGGAAGTCTAGGAGTGGAAGTGTGGAGGAGAATGAAGAATTTGGGTTTTTCTAACCATTTTTAGATGTGTGACACATTTAAAAACATATATCAAGTAAGCAATTAAATATGCCAATCTTGAGTTTCCATAAGGAAACTAGAGTGGAGGTAAAATGTGGATGTTTTCAGCCAATTAGTAGAATATACCAAAAAACTAAACCCATGGCCATCAAGTCAATTCTGACTGATAGTGATCCTATAGGTTAGAGTAGACTCCGCACACACCGTATTGGGTTTTCAAGGCTGTAAATCTTTATGGAAGTAGATTACCTTATCTTTCTCCTATGGAGCTGTTGGTAGGTTCAAACCATGACCTTTTGGCTATCAGCCAAATTCTTTAACCACTATACCACCAGAACTCCTTGGTGGAATATAAACAGTAAATAAATAAATGGTAGAAAGGGAACACAATTACATCTCTTCCAATGAGCTACTTAAATCAGCCTGTGATTATTGACAGATTTGTGGGGAAAAAAAAAAAAAAAAACATTGGACTTGTGGTCAGAAAGGTGGGATCTAATTTCAGTGCCCATTCCCTACTCCTTGTGACAAAGAATTTGCATTTAAAAATTAATTGAATTTTCTTTCAGTTTTCCACTGTGAAATAGAGGAAATTTAAATATATTTTATAGATATTCAGGTTTACTATTTCATATGCATTAATTCCCTTAACTATCACATCCATCACTGAGGAAGGTATTGCTTATATTCTTCTTTTACTGATACAATGAATCGGAGATTAACTATTTTCACTAAGATACATAATCACATTCCTTCTAGGACCCAAACTCAGATCTCATGAAGTCTATAAACCATTAGTTCCCAAAGTGGGGCTCCTAGACCAGCAGTGTCAACCTCACATGGAAATTTGTTACCGATGCAAATTTGATCCCCCTTCACAGACCTGCTGAATCAGAATCTCTGCTGCTAGGGCCAAACAGTTTAAACAACCCCACCCAGTGATTCTGATGCTCATAAAGTTTATGAGAACACAATGAGATAAAAGATCTGAAAGGAAAATACCAAGGGATAGACAAAACATAATAGCACTGTTTCTTCAATTTCTCTTATTAGCTCTGTTGGAAAAGAAATGTGGAAGAGTTAATTGTCAGCAAAGTTGACAGGAGGTAAGACAAAGAGGAAAATCATAATGTGGCCACCTTAATAACCAGCTGTTAAAAATACCAAGAATCAATGGGTGGCAATAATGACAATTATTTTATTTATGTATTTATTTTCCTTATATGAGTCATTATTTTTCACTCCAATATAAACAGTAATTGTGAAATTGAATTCCCATAAGTGTGACCAAGAAAGTGGCAGTGAAAAAATGTTTCATGTAAAAAAAAAAAAAAAATCTGTGTACCATAAGTACTGCTCCATTATCTGATTCTGGGGGTCTGCTGTATCTACTCAGGCAGTTCCCCTCCCAAGGATACTGCTTCCTTTGCATTCTTGTTACATGGAGCCCACTCAATCTTCCACCTCCTAATCCAGTTCTTTGTATATTATCTCACAAAAAATATAGAAGAAACAAAAGAACAACCTGCTAATTTTAGACTTGTAAGTAAAGAGTTCAAATTCTTCTACTTCCCTAGACCACCTTCTAAATCATTACTTCTCCACCCTCCTTTGAAGTTAATTCTACTCTACTATCTTTTATCCCTTCCAAGGTCATCTGCTGCCCCTGTGGTCATTTTCTTACCCTACACCACATGTCTTTCATCATATCAGGTGTTTTATAAGTCTTTGTGGGTGGTCCCTAAAATACCCTGTCATCTCATATCCTGCAAATTCCAAACTCTAATGACTTTGGTCCCATTCAACTTGAGCCACATTACATTCTGGACCTGGTGATCACTTAGACTTCTCTGTTCTGTCAAATTCTGACATTATACTCTGGCTTCTAATCTCTTAGTTCTTGTGCAGAATAATCCCTACTATACTAAACCCATTGACAATCTCAGGAAATCCCAGAATGAGTCTTAATCACCACCTCCCACAACTTCACTTCTTCATGATGAAGTCTGGAGACTTACCTGATGTTTAACTTTGGTTTCTTGATAGAAAAATGACAAGATTTAGTGGCATTTTAAGGTGATGAATATGGTGGTAAGTGATGACACACTGAGTGGATTGGAAGGTAAAGAGTCTAGGGATAGGGAGATCAGCACCTGGTTTAAAGTTTAAGTATGGTTTGATAAAGTCCTAAATAAGCTATAACAGGGAAGTAAAAAGGACACCTAGGAGAGGTGTGAAGAGACTCAACTATGAGTTCTCTGAGGAAAGTGATCTTATTATCTGTTTTGTTCCTCATTGTATGTACATGTTCTGGGACATTGTCTATATTATATATAAGTCACTCACTCATAGGGATGTAGTAATGATTAAGTGGAGATTGTATAAAGCTTCATCAGAGCAAGTATTCCAAGAGATCCAGGCAGAAGCTGCAAGTCTCCTTGTGACCAAACCTTGTGAGTCCCACAGTATCACTCCTCCTGGACTCTATTGGTCAAGAGCAAATCATAGCGCCTGCCTAGAGTTAAAAGACAGGAATTATACAAGAACCTGAATAATGGGGAGGCATGGCTAATTGGAGAAAGGGACATCTTTGAAGACTATCTCTAATTTCAAATAAGAGATTTGTTGTTGTCAAGTTCTGTAGAGTCAGTTCGGACTCATAGCAACCCTTTGTACAACAGAACGAAACACTGCTCACTTGTGTGCCACCGTCATAATCCTTACTGTAATTGAACCAATTGTAACTACTGTGTCAATCCATCTCATTGAGGGTCTTCCCCTTTTTTGCTGACCCTCCACTTTACCGAGCATAATATACTTCTCCAGGGAATGGTCCCTTTGACAACACGATCAAAATAGGTGAGACACAGTCTGGCCATTCTCATTTCCAAGGAACATTCCAGCTGCACTTCTTCCAGGACAGATTTGTTAGTTCTTCTGGCAGTCCATGGTACTTTCAGTATTCTTTGCCAGCACCACAACTCAGAAACATAAACTCTTCTTCAGTCTTCCTCATTCATTGTACAGCTTTCACATGCATATGAGGTGATTGAAAATACTATGGCTTGGGTTAGGCACACCTTAGTCTTCAAAGTGACATCTTTGCTCTTCAACACTTTAAAGAGGTTTTTTGCAGCAGATTTACCCAGTGTAGTATGACGTGGTATTTCTTCTTAAATTTCAGTGTAAAATAGCTCTGTCGGGTTAGTGCTAGTTGAAAACATACGTAAAGGATAAAGAAGTTCATTCTGAAGAAAAATTCCTGTCCTTACTGAAGTATCTCTCAAATGTTTAACTAGTTAACTTTTAACCAGTTAACTAGTCACCGTCAAGTCACTTTTGATTCATGGAAATCCCAGGTGTTTTCAAGGCTGTTAATTTTTGGAAGAAGATGGCCAGGCCTTTTATCTGAGGTGCCTCTGGATGAGTTCAAACAGTCAACCTTTTGGTTAGTAGTCCAGCACTTACTTGTTTACAGTACACAAGAGGTCAAAAAACATAGTCCCTGGCAACCCATTTTTTTAAACTCCTTTATCTCAACGATTCTCATGCACCCTTAAACTCCTGAAAGAACTTCACCTTCTTTTGCCAAAACACCCTCTCTTTCATCAAAGCCATCATTCCCTTCTCATTACTGCATATAACTCCACAAATGCTGTCTTTATGTTCACCACCACGTGCAGTACCCTATCATTGTTCTTGTAAGAGATATCTGTTCATCAGGATAATTTGAATTGCATCATAGGTAAAATTTATTATTTATTATAGTAATATTAGTGATAGTTTATATCAAGTATAAACCTAGGAAACTTAGAAATCATCAAAAATGAAATGAAATACATAAAGATCAATATCCTAGGCATTAGTAAGCTTAAATGGACTGGTATTGGCCATTTTGAGTCCATCAGTCATGAGCTCTATTATACCAAGAATGACAAATTGAAGAGGAATGATGTATAAACTCACTACCATCAAGTCGGATCCTACTGATTGTGACCACTCCTTGGGTTTCCGAGGCAGTATCACTATGGAAGTAGATTGTCCACCATTTCTTCTGAGGAGTGGCTGGTGGGTTTGAACTGCCAGCCTTCTGGTTAGCAGTCAAATACCTTAATAACTGTGCTATTAGAGCTCCTGATGTTGTATTCATTGTCAAAAATAATATTTTAAGATCTACCTAGAAGTACAATACTGTCAATGATAGGATACTATCCACACACTTACAAGAAAGATCAATCAATACAGCTAGTATGCAAATTTATACACTAACTACCAATAGCAAGGCTGAAGAAATTGAAAAGTTTTACCAACTTCTACTCTGAAATTGCTCAAACATGTAATTGAGATGCATCAATACTTACTAGAGATTGGAATGTGAAAGTTGGAAATAAAAAAGAAGGATAAATAGCTAAAAAAAAAAAAATAAAAAAAAAATTGTGGCAATAAATCTTACCAGAGACACAAAAGACCTCTAGAAACAAAAAAAAAAAAAAAAAAAAAAAAAAAAAAAAAATGTGGCCTTGGTGATAGAAACAATGCCAGAGATCACATGGTAGCATTTTGCAAGACCACACCTTATTTTGGAGAAATATTGAAGTTGTCAGAGATTTCATTTTTGTTTAGATCCATAATCAATACCCATGGAAGCAGCAGTCAAGAAATAAGACATCATATTGCACTGGGAAAATCTGCTGTAGAAGACCTCTTTAAAGTATTAAGAAGCAAATATATCACTTTGAAGACTGAGGTACACCTAACTCAAGCCATGGTATTTTCATTTGCCTCATATGCACATGAAAGCTGGGTAATGAATAAGGAAGAAGAGTTGATGAGTTTGAATCATAATGTTGGTGAAGCATATTGAAAGTACCATGGACTGCCAGAGGAACAAACAAATCTGTCCTAGAAGAAGTACAGCTGGAATTCTCCTTGGAAGTGAGAATGACCAGACTTCATCTCACATACTTTGTTCATGTTGTTAGAAGAGACCCTTCCCTGAAGAAGGATGTCATGCTTCGTAAGGCACAGGGTCATTGAAAAAGGGGAAGACCCTCAACAAGATGGTTTGACACAGTGGCTGCAACAATGGGCTCAAGTATAGCAAGGATTGTGTAGATGGTGCCTGACCAGGCAGATTTCATTGTTTTTTTCACAAGGTCACTCAGAATTGGAGCCAATTCAATGACACCTAACAAAAACAAAGCAGCAGCAGCAACTTATTCACTGCAAACACTTTTCAACAGCATAAATGGCAACTAAATGCATAGACTTCTCCAGAAGAAATACACAGTAATCACATGGACTACATCTGTGGGAAGAAACAACAGAGAAGCCAAACACTATTAGTCAGAACAAGGCCAGGACCTACTGTGGAACAGATTATCAATTACTCATATCCAAGTTAAAGTTGAAGCTAAAGAAAATTAAAACAAGTTTAAATAAAAATCCAAATCCACTGCCATTGGGTTGTTTCTGACTCATAGCTATCCCATAAGGTTTCCAAGGCTGTAAATCTTTATGGAAACTGTATCATCTTTCTCCTGTGGAGCTAGTAATGGGTTTGAAACTCCAGTGTTTTGGTGAGCAGGCAGGTGCATTTCCACATTGCCACCAAAGCTCCTTATATCAAGTCTAGGAGAGCCAGTGTATAACCTTGAGTATATTCTACCCGAATTTAGAGACTATCTCAGAAGAGTTTTGACACATTGAACATGAATGATTGAAGAACAAATGCTTTGTGGAATGACATCAAGGATATCACACGCAAAGAAACCAAAAGTTCATTAAAAAGTCAGGGAAGGAAGAAAAGACCAAAATAGATGTCAGAAGAGACTCTGAAACTTGTTCTTGAAGGGAGAGTAGCCAAAGCAAGTGGAGGGAATTATGAAGTGAAACAGCTGAATGGGAGATTTCAAAGGGCAGCTTGAGAAGAGAAAGTATTATAACAAAATGTTCAAAGAACTGGAGTTCAAAAAGGAAAAGGGAAGAACATGCTCAGCATTTTTCAAGCTGAAAGAACTGAAGAAAAAATTCAAGCCGTGAATTACAATGATAAAGGATTCTATGGACAAAATATTGACCAATGCAGGAAACATTAAAAAAGGTGGAAGGGATATACAGAGTCACTGTAACAAATATCATTCAAGCATTTCAGAAGGTAGCATATGATTAGGAATTGATGGTATTGAAGAAAGAAGTCCAAGCTGCACTGTGGGCTTTGACAAAAAACAAAGCTCCAGGAATTGATGGAATACCTATTGAGATGTTTCAACAAAAGGATGCAACACTGGCTCACTTGTTTCTGCCAAAAATTTGGAAGACCATTACCTGGCCAAATGACTGGAAGAGATCTATATTTATGCCCATTCCAAAGAAAAGTGGTCCAATAGAATGTGGAAATTATGGGACAATATAATTAATATCACATACAAGTTAAGTTTTGATGAAGATATTGCAAAAAAAGGTTTCAGCAGAAATTCATTAGATTGGAAGAAGAGTCATCTGTATGGATTGGAGGAAGACTCATTAACAACCTGTGCTGTAACAAAACCTTGTTTGCTGAAATCAAAGAGGACTCAAGGCATTTACAGATGAAGATCAAGAACTACAGCCTTTGCTTGGGATTACACCTCAACAAAAGAAATCAAAAATCCTCACAACTGTACCATTAAGCAATAAAACTAAAAAAAAAAAAAAAAAAAAAAACCCTTACTGCCATTGAGTCTAACCCAACTCACAGCGACCCCCTCCTTGAGTTTCTGAAGTGCTATCACTACGGAAGTAGATTGCCCAACCTTCCTTCCAAGGAGTGGCTGGTGAGTTTGAACTGCCAGCCCTCTGGTCAGTAGTCAAATGCCTTAGGTGCTATGCTATGCTACCAGAGCTCCTAAAATACAATGATAATGAGAAAAATCAAAGTTGTCAAAGGTTTCATTTTTCTTGGATCCACAGTCATTGCCTATGTATGTATCAGTCAAGAAAGCAGATGATGTATTATACTGGCCAATTCTGCTATGAATGATTTCTTTAAAGTGTTAAAAAGCAAAGATGTCATTTTGAAGACTAAAATGTGCCTTACCCAAGCCATGGTATTTTTAATTACTTCATATGCATACAAAACCTGAGCAATGAATGAGGAAGACAGAAGAATTGATGCATTTGAATTATGGTATTGGCAAAGAATATTGAATATACCATGGACTGCTAGAAGAAGGAACAAGTCTGTCTTGGAAGTACAGCCAGAATGCTCCTTAGAAGCAAGGATGATGTGACTCCATCTCACATATTTTGGACAGTTACTAGGAAAGAACAGTCCCTGGAGAAGGACATTATGCTTGGCAAAGTCGAGGGTCACTAGAAAAGAGGAAGACCCTCAATTAGTTGGATTGACACAGTGGGTACTACAGTGGGCTCAAACATAGCAACAATTGTGAAGATGTCCAAGTTTTGTTCTGTTGTGCATAGAGTTGCTGAGTCAGAACCAACTCGACACACCTAACAATCTAACAACAGTTTTGATATTATTTGGGTTAAAGAGAATTTTTTTTTTTTTTTTAAGTATAGACTATCTTCTGGGATAATGCATGAATTTACATTATAATAGGTATTCATGTGGTAGAGCCTGACTACATTATTATTATTATTATTATTATTATTATTATTATTATTATTATTATTTTCCCAAAACATCATTTTGGCCAGCATGGGTTTTACCTCTTCCAGGTTTCTTGTTAGTCTAGCATGGAATAAGTGGAAACATAAATCTCCTGCCCTTTCTCTACATGATGAGAGGATCATAGAAATACCTAAGGAATGGGGAGCTCTGGTAGCATAATGCCTAAGGCACTTGACTGCTCATCAGAAGGCTGGCGGTTCAAACCCACCAGCCACTCCTCGGAAGGAAGGTTGGGCAATCCTACTTCCATAGTGATAACTGCCTTGGAAACCCAAGGAGGGATCACTATGAGTCGGGGCCGGCAAACAACAAGAAATGGGGAGAGAAGTGAAGAGAGCTATTGGTGAGAAGACGATATTTTTGCATGATTATAGATCAAGTGTTATAATCCTGAATAAGTATCTTGAATTCCTAGATAAAAGCTTTTCAGCTGTTTACTTGAATATACATGAGTCACATGCTCACTAGGAATCTTGTTCATATGCAGATTCTGATCCAGGTGCTCTGATTTGGGCCTGAGATTCCACATTGTTTAACAGCTTCATTTGATAAAACTCCACATGGAGTAGAGCTTTGAGTAACTCTAGAGCATTCTTCTCTCATTCAGGAACTGAGATAACAGTGTGTATTCATTTTACTCCCTTTTCAGAAAACCTTTATAGTTACTCATTTTCTAAAAAAAAAAAATAAAGTCCAAATTCCTTGATAAATCCCTTAACATAGTTTACAGAAGTTTTTATGTCAAGTACCAACCTCACCTTCAACTACTCTCTTACTCCTCAACCTGACTTATTCGCTACTTCCCTGTGTGACATATTACCTTACACCTTAGTGATTAATCCTCTCCTGGACCAGGCTGTGAGTTACTTTTGGAGTTCAAATAATGGCATATTAATCTTTGTATCTTAAAATTTAGCATATAGTAATTTTCAATAAATATTTACTAAACAAATATAGGTTCAATTCTTACTCCAAATCTTGGGATAAATGTTATTTCCTCTCTGAAACCTTTCCAGGTGTGACCAGATCAAATTCTAGTTAACATCTTGTATAATCCTCTCATGTTGTTGTTGTTATGTGTCGTTGAGTTGGACCCGACTCATCGCGACCCCTCCTTGGGTTTCCGAGGGAGCTCTGGTGGCGTAGTGCCTAAGGCACTTGCCTGCTAACCAGAAGGCTGGTGGTTCAAACCCACCAGTCACTCCTCGGAAGGAAGGTTAGGCAATCTACTTCCATAGTGGTACTGCCTCGGAAACCCAAGGAGGGGTCACTATGAGTCGGTCCGACTTGCCGGCACGTAACAACAACATCACTACAGAAGTAGATTGCCCTATCTTCCTTTGGAGGAGTGGCTGGTAGGTTTGAACTGCCAGCCTTCTGGTTAGCAGTCAAGTGCCTTAGGCACTATGCTACCAGAGCTCCTAATCCTCTCATATAACACTTAAATGAATTTTCATATTTCTTTACTTATTTATCTTTTCAGTTGGATTGTAAGATCCTTGAGAACCAGAACACAGATTGATCACTGTCTATCACTAGCTGAAGTTCCATAGTACATCATTAGTAAACGGTTAGTGAATAAATTATTGTATTGTGAAAAAAATAATAATAATCATGAAAGTACACCTGAAGAAGCAGGGTTTATTTATTCTAAAATGGACTCCTTTTTCCTAGTTCTCTGTCATGGGTGAATATCTGAGCATCTGTTTTCCTCTGTAACTTGTTAACTTCTCTTTTGAGGGCACTGTGGTACCCTTGAGCAGTTTCTTTAATCGCTTGTCAGGGCAATGATGCTGTGGACAGGGTGACGTGGGTGGGAGCCACAGTGGATCACTTTGTAGCACTTACTTACCCATAGTTGAAACTGTGGTTTTATCTCATTCTGTGATAAGGATTAGCTTGTCAAGTGTTTAACAATAACATGGAAGCTGGAGCTGACAGCAAGACTGAGCTGCTGCGTACAGAAACCTGTGAGGAGAGACAAATGATAAGAAGGACATGGAACTCTGACCCAAAATATTCCCCATAAGACATATAATATGGAACCTCCACAGACCTAATAATTTACAGGAAAAGAGAGAGGAAACCTAGTAAGCATTGAGTACCTGCTGTGTGTTGGGTGATTCTCATTCATTATCCTATTTTTTCCTCACAGTGACTCTGCAAGGACATATTACTATAAGAATTCTAATATTAGCATCGATGTAATGAGCACTTTATCTACATTCTCTTACTTGATGCTCAAAGTAAACCTATGTGATACTACTACACACTGTTTTACAAGCAAGAAAAATGAACGTTAGAGTAGTTGAACAACTGCATCAAGATCATCAAGTTCTCTCATGATAGAGACTACATTCAATTCCTTATCTCTCTGATATTTACATTCTAACAAGTATTACACTGAGACATCTACAAGACTTTTCTAAGTGTTGGTTTTTCTCACCAGGTCTGTAAGTTTTTAAAGACCCATGACATATTTTTTTTTTTTCACATTCATACTCCCAGAACCAGGATTAGGGTGAGTGCTCAGTTAATTATAATTGAATTTAATTTTCTTACACTATATTACTTATATTACTATAAGGAGCTCTGGTGGCCTAGTGCCTAAGGCACTTGACTGCTAACCAGAAGATTGGCGGTTCAAACCCACCAGCCACTCCAAAGAAGGAAGACTGGGCAATCTACTTCTGTAAAGATTTACTGCCTCAGAAATCCAAAGGGGGTCACTATGAATTGGAATTAACTTGATGGTAATGAGTTTAGTTTTAGTTGTTTTTTTTTTTTTTTTTTTTTTTACCTCAGTGCCTCTTTGAGGGCTTGGAAGGCATGTTATTTATTTATATCTTCAGTGTCAAATCATTAGGAGTGTATTAAAAATGGTTGTTGACAGTTGGACAGTTGGGTGGTTGGATAGATAGATGGATAGATGGTTCGTTGGATGGAGAAAAAAAAATGTCCGAGAAAGAAATTAGTAATGTCTCTCTATTGAATTTAGAGCGGTGGTGGAGAGATAATGAGGTAAGAATTAAAGGAGATACTAGGAAGGGGAAAAGGATTTTGAAAGTCAGCAACTATGAGAAACAACATATGGAAGAAGCTATATTTGCCATAGAGTACAGTTTAGATCAGAAGAAAGTTAGAATGCAAGTAACTTCGACACAAGGTACTATACTATGTCCTTTTGTTGTTAAAATTAGTTGTGATTATCTTATATCTATGGCCCTCATAACCTCTTCAATAAAGTCCATGTCTTATGGGACCATTTCAATTCTATCAACAGTACTGACTTGAGTGAGAATAATAATGTTTTTAGTCCTGCCTTTTAGCAGCTTGCAGGCTATTGAAAATTAGTATTATCTCCATAAGCAGCTATAAACCAAGATTAAAAAAAAAAAAGGAAAGAAATGGACTGATATAGGACTGTAAGTATTCTCAAAATGGAGAAATTAAGATGGTTATACATAAAAGTTAGCCTTTGAGTTGTAGTAGATTGTCTGGGTGCAGAGAATAATGGTATATGGAGTCAAGGGATAGAATAGTTTGAATCAAGTGAAAGAACATCCTTCAGAGATAGAAACAAAAATTACTGTAAAATTAAAGATAATGAAACTGAAGTTCAGAAAAGTGGAATAAATTGCTGAAGATAACACATGGTAAATGAATAAAGGTCAGAATTCAACCCTAGATCTTTCTTATCCCAAAACTCAAGCTCTTGACAATTATGACAATGGTTTCCCTGAATTAAGGTGTCAGAGGAATGAAGGGAAGGAGACAACTGGAAATTAACTGAGTAATAATGATACTAATAGCAAATACTTACAGAGCCATGCAGTCTTGTAAGCACTTCACATGTATTAACTCATTCAGCTTTTTACAGCAGTTCAGTTTTACAGATGAGAAGATAAATCTCAGAGAGGTTAAGTAATTTTCCCAAGATCACACAGTTGATAAGGAGAGAAACCTAAGCAATTTGACTCTAGCATGTGTTTTGAAATAACAGCTACAGGAAACCAAAGAAAGAAAGAAAAGCCCCAAACCAGCTGCTGTTGAGTCAATTGCAACTCATGGAGATCCCATGTGTTGCAGAGTAGAAGTGCACACCATGGAATTTTCATGGTTGTGACCTTTGGTAACAGATTTCCAGGCCTTTCTTTCAAGGCACATCTGTGTTGATTAGAAGCACCAGTCATTCCGTAAGTAGACAAAAACCTAGTCAGAACTACAAAAGAGGAAAAGGGAGATGAAAGAAGATGGGGGATTGGTATCTTCTGGAGGCACCAAAGTCTTCCAGGAATGAAAACCTCAGAGGCAAGAGTTCTGTACCCTTTCTACTGTAAGTCTCTTTTGGTCAGAAACGTGATTCTCCCTTCCTCAATTTCTTCCTTTAAAGCAAGGGGGACAAAACAAAAACAAAAACAAAACTATGAAACAAACTGTAATTAGGATCAGAAATGTGATTCTCCCTTCCTCAATTTCTTCCTTTAAAGCAAGGGGGACAAAACAAAAACAAAAACAAAAAAACCTACGAAACAAACCGTAATTAGGATCTTTATCACTTGAATAATTAAAAAAAAATTAAAAAGCAACTGAAAGGATTCCTTTGAAATGAAAAGGGAAATCTTTTAGATTACAAAAAAGTAAGTTAATTAAAAATGATAGATATGTTATTTTGTTACTGACTCATGTTACCTTGCTACCATGTCAATCATTTCTTGTTGACTAATGAGCACATTGAAATAGAGATGAATTTAAAGTTTCATATATGTTTATATTTCATTTTAGTTGTTAAGGAATAGCTGAAGTTCACTTCCAGCATCTATTTAGTTTGAAACTAAAAAGGTAAAGGGAAGAAAAGAGGAATTTGCAATCTGACAATGACATAGACCTTGTTTGTGTACATGTTGACTATATGAAATAATGGAAATTTCCTTCACTCAATAATAAACAAATTATCATCAAAGGAACAGAATGAGCCTAGTATGAGCCCTATAATTTTGGGAAAAAATCCTCATTACTTTTCTGACACACACATACACACACGTGTGTGTGTATATATATATATATATATATATATATATGTATACATACACACACACATACACACACATATATAGTTTGAAAAATGAAAATTGGGCTGGAGTTAAGACATCAACCCTCTTCAGCCTTAATCACTTATTATCTTTGTGAACTTGACTATAAGACTTGGCATCTCTGAGCCTCATCTACCTTGCATAGAACTCTATTCAGTCTTTTTCAGAACAATGATGTGACAGCTACATTAATGGTTTAAAAGAGGATCCTTTAAGATATACATTGCTTGCCTAAGGCACTTGACTGCTAACCAGAAGGCTGGCAGTTCAAACCCACCAGTCACTCCTCAGAAGGAAGGTTGGGTAATCTACTTCCATAGTGATACTGCCTCGGAAACCCAAGGAAGGGTCACTATGAGTTGGGTCTGACTCAGTGGCAAAATAACAACAACAAAATCAGTATTATTTTCCAATTTTGTGCTTTCCCTCCATGGGCAAATATGTCTTGGGAGGCAAAAACCTTGTTATGAGAGAATAAAATGTAGTTAAAGAATAGAGGATTCACTACTAACTCACCTGAGTTTCAAGTTTTCTCATTTATCAGCTGTGAGCTAAGTCATTCAATCTCTGTGAACCTCAATTCCCATATCTGCAAAATGGATGTAATAATATACACACCAATGAAATGCCATAAGCACTAATGCCAATGTATATAAATTATCATCTAACTCAATGCCTGACAATAGGAACCTTGCAGCAAGATGTTATTCCTTTTAGTGCATGTGAGGATTCCTACAGAAATGATAGGTTTGGAGGGGGGTTGACTATGGCTATGTGGGTGGCAGAAAATCATTTTTCAAGATATCCTTCTTGGGTGTCCTACGAGAAGACTACACTTATTGCAAACCTGGACCTTGGCCTTGCTCCACCACTTCCTGGTTATGTGACTTCTTGGTTATGTGACTTGGAATTTATTCTCCAAGGCTTATGGGTAAATGAAAACCAAACTGAACCAAACTCCCTGCCTTAGAGTTGGATTCGACTCATAGCGACCCCTCCTTGGGTTTCCAAGATGGTATCACTACAGAAGTAGATAGTCCAATCTTCCTTCTGAGGAGTGGCTGGTGGATTTGAACCACCAGCCTTCTGGTTAGCAGTTAAATGTCTTAGGCATTAGTGAGTCCTTAAAATTCAGTTCATTACCTTCTCCACCTCATGTCTCACCCAACTATAATTTATCTTTCATTCTAGTCAAAGAAATATATTGAGAATGTGTAAATCTCACCAAACTATAATTATGCCTAAAAACATTCTGTGGTTCCCCAGTACCCTTAGAATAAAGTCCTAATGTTTTTACATGGTTTAGATGGTCTTCTGTGATCTTTCCTCTGTTTACCTCTTTCTTAAATCTCAACCCACCCTTTCCCACACAATGTGTATGATCCAGGTGCTATTCACCAAACTGTTTTCTAAACCCAAGCTTTCTCTTTTTTTCAGTTTCTGGCTTTAAGATTTTGAGTAAGTTATATTGACCCAATGGTAACAAGAGACTTACAGAGTCTATTTTATAATTATTGTGGAGATTAAGTTAGATTGAATGAATATACCAAGATCTTAACATAAATCGTTGCACATAGTAGGTACTCAGTGAATAGTAGCCATTACTTTTGTTCTTTTTCCCACCAAAAATAACATTTTCAGTCTTCCCTTGTTAATATATATTTATCCTTCAAGTTCAAGCAACACCTCCTCCAAGAATAATTCCCTAACCACACTCCCTGCACATGCAAGATAGACTTGGATAAATTACATAATCTCTCCACTCATTATTATTATTTGTAGTATGAAGATAGCAACAAAACTTGTATCATTGCTGTAGTTGTTAGGGGCTGTCTAATGCATAGTGACCCTGTGTAGAATAGAACAAAACACTGCCCAGTCCTGCACCATCCTCGTAATTGTCGCTATGTTTGACCCCATTGTTGCAGCCACTGGATCAACAGTCTTGTTGAGGATCTTTCTCTTTTTCATGGATCCTCTACCTTGTCAAGCATGATGTCCTTTTTCAGGGATTGGTCCCTCCTGACAGCATGTCTAAACTGTGAGAGATGCAGTCTTGCCATCCTCACTTCTAAGGAACATTCTGGCTATACTTGTTCCAAGATGAATTTGTTGGTTCTTCTGGGAGTCCATGATGTATTCAGTATTCTTTGCCAACATTTTAATTCAAATGCATTGATTCTTCTTTGGTGTTTCTTACTCATTGTCTAGGTTTCACATGCATATAAGATGATTAAAAACACCATGGTTTGGGTCAAGCTCATCTTAGTCCTCAAAGTGACATCTTTGTTTTTTAACACTTTAAAGAAGTCTACCTCATAGGATTCCTTTAAAAGATATGGACAGAGTTAAAGGAACAGAGTAATGAGACACTCAGGTTACCAGTAACTGGAAGCTAGGACCAAAGTCATGACTGAGGGAGGTGGTGTTTCAGAGCCTAGTGTCATCTGAAATAAGAGAGGAAGAGCTTTCTGGTGGGAGTTATAAAAACTTTCATAGACAAAACACAGAAGCATGGAGGTAATAGGGAAGAAAAGTCTAAACCACCGTCTCCTTCCATCCTAGGATCTCCTGTGTTTCCCATTAGCCAAATCCAGTTGTAGGCAGCCAGCAAAGAGCTGTGAGCAATGACTTCCACAAGAGTTAGCTCCCAGGGAAAACAACAGGGCAAAAAAAGGCAGAACCCTGAAATAATAGTGAGCAAGTAGAGAATAAATAGCACATTCACTGTGGGTTTGAAATAGTTTGTGGAAGATAGGAATTATTTCTTCCTTTAATATTTTTATAGAATTCACCCATGACATAATTCAAACCTAAGGTTTTATTTATAGGGTTGTTTATATTATGAATTCAATTGTCTTAAACACTTTCCTTACCAAATTATGATTTTTTTTTGTAAGAATTTATAGATAATTTTTTTCTAATGGAACACATGCTGAATTATTGAGTGTTTTCAAATTTTTGTTAGGATTGCTTTGATTTGATGATGGGTTTTGAGAAATATTATTTGGGATATATATGTCCCAATGGACTCTGGTGATAAGATAGGTGGGATAAGTCATGGAAAAAAAAAATCATTGTTAGCAATTATATTTTATTGAGTGAAACTTTTGAAGATATGAGCTTACACATAAAAGTGTTCTATCTTCCCAGAACTGCCACTGAGTTTATTCTGAGAAATTGTGACCCTAGAAGACAAATTAGAATTACCCCGTAGTGTTTCAAATCTATAAATCTTTATCGAAGCAGACTACCTCATCTTTCTTCTGTGGAATGGCTGGTGGGTTTGAATTGCTGACATTTTGTTTAGCAACCAAATGCTTTGACCACTGCACCACCTGAGCTCCTCACCCTGCACTGGCAGCACATAATTGTTGTTTGAGTCTGCTGCTTCTTGTTGCTTCATTCTCTGCTTTGCCTTTTGGTTTCCTTGACTGGTAAAGATTTCAAACCTGTGGGATATGGACATCATTGGGCACATTGCTGACTCCTGGCTTGTTCTCCACAAGCAAGGAGTGTCTTCCCCTTCTTTTGATTTGTCAGCTGCAATCAGCTACCTAGCAAGAGCAATCTTGCTCAGTCTTCCCTCTGAGGAGTGGGTTTGAACCACACTCTTTCTGGTTAGCAGTCAAATGCCTTAGACTCTATGCCACCAGACCTCCCATATATACATATATATGTACCCATGCATATATACACATATAGGCATATATCCACACACATATATATATATATATCCACGTATATCCATATATGTTGTTGTCGTTATGTGCTGTCAAGTCAACCCTGACTCACAGAGACCCCTCCTTGGGTTTCTGAGACAGTATCACTACAGAAGTAGATTGCCCAATCTTCTTTCCGAGGAGTGGCTGGTGCATTTGAACCACCAGCCTTCTGGTTAGCAGTCAAGTGCCTTAGGCACAATGCCACCAGAGTTCCTATATCCATATATTAACATGCATATATATATATATATATATATATATATATATGCATGTTATATATGTATACATATACACATGTGTATAATATATATGTATGTATGCATGTTTGTATGACTCATAGTAACCCTATGGACAGCAGAACGAAACACTGCCTGCCCAAGCACCATCTTCACAATCTTTGCTATACTTGAGTCCATTGCTGCAGCCACTGTATCAATCTATCTTGCTGAGGGGCTTCGCCTTTTTCAGTGACCCTCAACTTTACCAAGGATGATATCCTTCTCCAGGGACTGGTTCCTCCTGATAATATGACCAAAGTAGATGAGACGAATTCTGGCCTTTGTCACTTCTAAGGAGCATTCCGGCTGCACTTCATCCAGGACAGATTTGTCTGTTCTGGCAGTCCATGACATTTTCAATATTCTTTGCCAGGACAACAATTCAAAGGCATCAACTCTTTTTCAGTCTTCCTTATTCATTGTTCAGCTTTCACATGCATATGAGGCAATTGAAAATACTATGACTTGAGTTTGGCTCACCTTAGTCTTCAAAGTGACACCTTTGCTCTTCAGTGCTTTAAAGAGGTCTTTTGCAGCAGATTTACCCAGTGCAATATGGCATCTGAATTTGTGACCACTGCTTCCATGCATATTGATTGTGGACCCAGTTAAAACGAAATCTTTGACAACTTCAATCTTCTCTCCATTTAGTGTGGTGTTGCTTATTGGTCTAGTTGTGAGGATTTTTCTTTCTTTCTTTTCTTTTTTTTATGTAGAAGTGTAATCCATACTGAAGGCTGTAGCCTTTTATTTTTTGTCAGTAACGGCTTGGACTCTTCTTCACTATCACCAAGCAAGATCGTGTCATCTTCATATCACAGGTATGAATCTTCCTCCAATCTTGATACTTCATTCTTATTCATATAGTCCAGCTTTTCATATTATTTGCTCAGTATATAGATTAAATAAGTATGGTAAGAGGATACAACCCTGACTCATACCTTTCCTGTTTAACCAAGCAGTATTCCCTTATTCTATTAGAAAGTCAGCTTCTTGGTCTATGTACAGGTTCCTCATGAGCATGAAATTCCTATTCTTGTTAATGTTACCCATAATTTGTTATGACCCACATCCCAAAGTCTTTGCATAGCCAATAAAATACAGGTAAACATCTTTCTGGTATTCTTTCCTTTCAGCCAAAATCTGTCTGAGATCAGCAATGATATTCCTCATTCCAAATCCTCTTCTGAATCCAACTAGAAGTTCTGGAAGTTCCCTGTCAATATACAGGTGCAATGGTTTTAGAATTATCTTCAGCAGAATTTCACTTGCATGTGATATTAATGATATTGTTCAATAATTTTCACATTCACTTGGATCACCTTTCTCTGGAATGGGTACAAATATGGATCTCTTCCAGTCAGTTGGCCAGGTAGCTGTCTTCCCAATTTCTTGGCATAGATGAGTAAGCATCTCCTTCATGGCATCCATTTGTTGAAACATCTCAATGGGTATTCCATCAATTCCTGGAACCTGGTTTTTCATCAGTTCCTTCAGTGCATCTTTTCAGTGCATTCTTTCAGTACCATTCATTCTAGACCATATACTACCTCCTGAAATAGTTCGGCATCAACCAATTCTTTGTGATACAGTGACTATATATTCCTTCCATCTTCTTTTGATGTTTCCTGCATCATTCAGTATTTTGCCTATCCAAAACCAAAACCAAATTCACTGCCCCAGAGTAGGATCTGACTCATAGTGACCCCTCTTTGGGTTTCCGAGGTGCTATCACTATAGAAGTTGATTACCCAACCTTCCTTCTGAGGAGTGGCTGGTGAGTTTGAACCGCCAGCGTTCTGGTTAGCAATCAAATGCCTTAGGCACTACACCACCATAGAATCCTTCAATATTGCCACTCAAGGCTTGAATTTTTTCTTAATTCCTTCACCTTGAGAAATGCTGAGCATGTTCTTCCCTTTCAACTTTCTAACTCCAGGTCTTTGCATATTTCATTATAATACTTTATTTTGTCTTCTCAAGCTGACCTTTGAAATCTGTTCAGCTCTTTTATCTCATCATTTCTTCCAGTCATTTTAGCTACTCTTTATTCAGGAGAAATTTTCAGAGTCTCTTCTGACATCCCTTTTGGTCTTTTCTTCCTTTCCTGTCTTTTTAATGACATTTTGCTTTTTTCATTATGATATTCTTGATGTCATCCCATAACTCATCAGGTTTTTGTCATTGGTGTTCAGTGCATCAAATCAGTTCTTCAGATGATCTCTCAGTTCAAGTGGGATATAATCAAGGTCATATTTTTTCTTTAGTGCCTAAGCCATTTGACTGTTAACCAGAAGGCTGGTTGTTCAATGCCAGCAGCCACTCCTCAGAAGGAAGACTGGGTGATCTCCTTCTGAGGAGATACCACTTCAGAAATCCAAGGATAGGT
>NW_006922265.1:378538-395991 GCF_000298275.1 Orycteropus afer afer | reverse complement strand
CAAGAAAACTTCCCTTACAACTGATTGGCTGATTACATCATAATCATAATCATAATATCATAAGGGATGATTACATCATTATATGACATCCACATTATTTCATTACATAGCTGCCAAACCACTGAGAATCATGGCACACCCAAGTTGATATAAAACCTTGACCATCTCAAACAGGAAACTGTAAATACACTTACAAGCTTTATCTTGCTATACAGACAGCCCAAATAGATTTTCAGTCAGTCCTCCAAGATGCACCACCTCATACAACAACCTCTCAACACAGCAGTATGGTGCAGGCAAAGTTCCTTCTACTTTTTGCAATTTTGCAAGTCCCCACTCTGATCCCAGCACATATTAGAAGCCTCAGAGTCTTCTAGTTGTACTTATATGTACCATGGGAAATGAAATCACAGAATATGACAATTTAGATTTCTATTTCTTCAGTCATGTTGGTTACGTGTGTTTTTCAATGCATTTGTCCATTTCAAATAAACTTTTATATTTTTTGTTAATTAGTTATGTCACATACTTCCAAATCATCCTTTTTCATGTCTGTAGAATTGACAGTGATGTAGAATTATAGAATCTATATTTCCTGATTAATAAATTGACTTTCCTTTCGTTTTTCTCTTTATCAGTCATGCTAGGAGTGTATCAATTATATTAATCTTGGTAAGGAATTAACATTGGCTAATCATTTTTCTCTTATTTTAATGATTTTGGTCCTTTATTTTTTCTTCCTCCTATATATTTTGGTTTTAATTTGCTCTGTTAATACTACTTTGAGTTGGAAGATTTACAGTTGTTAGGTCTTTCTGATGACATGAGAGCTATAAAATGTCCTTTATTTCTGGTGATATCACTTGTCTGGAAGCCTACTTTTCTTCATATAAATATAGCCCCACTATTTTTTTGTTTTTGTTTTTTTAAATTATTATGACTAATCAGTATATCATTTTCTATTGTTTTAACTTCAGACATATCTGTGGTTATATATTTAACTATATCTCTTTATAGAAAAACATGTGGCTGCTGGAACTTCGTTTTTTATATAGTTGACAATATCTTTTTATGGAAGTATTTAGTTCATTTACATTTAATGTATTTATTAACTTGTTTAGGTAAAAGTCATCTTGCTACTGCTTTGTATTTGGCTTATCTGTTTTTTGCTCCTATATCTTTCTACTTTGTATAATTTTGGTTTGAGTATTTTTATTACTCCTTTTATTATTTGATTGTTTTTGTTTGTTCAGCTACTATTCTCTGAAGTTTTAGAGTGTGTTGTACAGACTGATAGCACAATGTCTAAGGCATCTGACTGCTAACCAGAAGGTTGGTAGTTCAAATTTACCAGCCACTCTGTGGAAGCAAGACTGGGCAATATACTTCCGTAAAGATTTACTGCCTCAGAAACCCAGTGGGGGTCATTTTGAGTCAGAATCTACAGCAGTGAGGTTTTTTTTGGGGGGAGGGGTTGGTTATTGTATGCATCATGGTATGTATTGTTAATTAATCACAATTCATTCAGAATTAATATTGTACCTAAAATATAAGAATTTTAAAACATAGCCCCATTTACTGGACTCTTCATGCTGTTTTTGTTCCAAAGTTTAGTTCACTGTGCTTTAAAAACTATCTTTAAGCAGTCAGTTGTATTTTAAAGACATTAAGAAAAGAGAGTAAGATGATGTTTTATATTTTCTTAGATACTTCCAATTTATTATGATCCTGACTGTTTTTGTAGGTCCAAGTTTTCATGAAATATCATTCTGAAAAATTTCTTTTGTAGATCTTGTAGTGCAGTGTTCTGGTTTTTAATTTTTTGAGGTTTTATTTATGTGAAAATTTCATTATTTTACATCTATTTTATGGATATTTTCATTGTATGTAAAATTCTGGGATTGGTACCTTTTTCTTTTAGCATTTTAAGTATATGTTATGTTATTTTACAATCATCATTATTTCTGATGAAAGGTCATGTCATATATATTCATCCTCTCTTGCTCTTGCTCTTTCTCTGTGTATGTGTGTGCGCATGTGTGCGTGTATGTGTTTCTGGCCACTTTTAAGATTTTTCATTTTATCCTTGGTTTTTAGCACTTGAACAATTACGTGCCTAGGTGTGGGTTGTTTTTTATTTCTAACTTCATATTGATTTGGGTGAAAGTTTACTAAGCAAATTGGTTTTGCATTCAACAACTCATACACTTTTTCTTTTGTGCCATTGATTGCAGTCACCACAATATAACGTCACTCTCCCATTTCCTCCTGATATTTGCAATTCTCATTCATCCTTCTTTCTTATCCCTTTCTGTCTTTTGAGCTTTATCCTTTATTCTGGGGAAATATAGCCCTTTTCACCTATTATGATTCATAGCTTGAATGGGTGAATATATCGCTTGTGTTATTGTTCACCTTAGAGGCCTATTGTTTGACTGAAAGGTGAACCATCAGGGTGAGTTCAATTCCAAGTTTGAAGAATTACTAAGGGTCATAGTCTCCAGGGTTTCCCTGGTCTCTATCAAACTCATAAGCCTATTTATTTTTATGATTGAGTTTTTTCTCACATTTTTATCCCACTCTATCCAGAAACTTCTATTGTGATCCCATTTTGGAGAGGTCAGGCACCATCTACATCTTCTGGTCTTTAGATCATGAAGGCTGAAGTTACATGACCTGTTATTCCTTTGGACTAATTGTTTCCACAAGTCTTGGATTTTTTTTTTTTTCATTTTTTGCTTTGAATGGGGATGTTACATAATATATATTGATACTGATACCTATATCTGTATATCTGTTATTAGATTGAATAAGTTCAATTGATATGTCATTAAGTTCACTGACCCAGTGTATTCCAGTCTTCAATCTGCTCTTTAACTCATCTAACACATTTTACATTATGGTTTATTTCCTAGTTCTAGAATTGCCCCTCTTTTACCATTTTTACCTCTTTTGGTATTCCCAATTAATCCTTTATTATCATTAATAATAGTAATCAACCCATTAACTCTATGTCTTGCTTTAAGCCCTTGAACATATTATAGTAGTATTTTGAAATCTTTAATCTATTAATTCCAAAATCTTGATTTGCTCAATGGTCTTTATTGAGTCACATTTTCTTCTTTGTCATTGTGAATAAAATTGTAGGATGTCAGAATTACATTGTGTTCTTTTAAAGGTGGTGAATTTTATTCTATTAGTCAGGTAAGTAATTGGCAGACCCGCTTGATTCTGTCAGGTGTTGAATTAGGCTCTATTAGTAGATACTCTGTTTTGATTTGTCCTAATTCCTGAGGCAAGGCTTTGGTGGGTTCTCACCTTAGCAAAGTTCTTATAATTTGGATGACACAGAACTCTAACATCTCCCAGGCCTATGTGACAACTAGTAGTTCTGTTTAGTTTTAAGCCCCATGGCAATTACTTGCTGTTAGTCTTCTTGAATTCTAGCCCTAAGCATATACAGGCCCCTTGAGGAACACACTCATACTTCTGTAGCGCACTCCATCTACACTTTCATGTTCTATAGTATTCTGATCGGCAAATTCCATCTACGTCATTACTTCCCAAATTCAGTTTTACCTCCTCCCCCATGCTCAATTTTGAGCCACTTTGGTGCACTGCAGTCCAGAAAATGCCCTAGGCAGAAAGTTGAGGTAAATGTTGGCTCATCCTATATGTATCTCTTTTCTTAAAGATCCAGTGCTTTATTGCCTATTATGCAGTGCCTGTAAACAATTTCCTACCCCAAATCACCCTCTGCCTCACCAGTTGCAGTAGCAGTGGCAGGTAGGTTAGTGTTGCAGGAAGAGGGGCTCCCAAGACAGTGACATCACTTGGGTTGGTGTCACCAGCCAGTAATAATTTGTTGAACCCCCCCACCTCCAATCACCTGCCAGTCAGGATGTGGGCAGGAGGACCATGGTGTCACCATTAGGCAGAGAGAGGGTACCTTGCCTTGGCCAGTGTGAGAGGGGAAGAGTGGCAGGGAGCCATGGGGTCATGAGACTGGGAGAGAGGTGCAGGATTAGGAGTCATGGGCTATAAGACATGGGACTTCAAGGTGCAACACCTCTTTCTGTGCAGGGGCAGGGCAGGGCTGGGTAGCTCCACCAATGACAGGAGTGTGCTCATCAGCCAGCCCGCCCCATTCACCAGGAAGTGACATCTGGATTTACTGCACTGGGTGATACCAACTCTAGTGACACCACTGATATACTGCCTATTATAGTACCTTTTTTTTTTTTTTTTTTTGCTTAATATTGACAGGATTTCATTGTGTAAATGGTTCTGTTGTTGTTGTTAGGTGCCACTGAGCTGGCTTCAACTCTTAGTGAACTTATATATAACAGAACAAAATGTTGTAATACCTACATCCTAAAATAACCATCACTCATTTGTGCTTATGTGTATTTGTCTTCCTAGAGCTGCTTCTAAGTCAATTCTTTTCTTCTTTTTTACACTAGAAGTATGGCTTGAAATGAAACTATTAATTGTAATGTAAACATTACTAAATTGTGATGTTAACATTTAAAATTTGCTCCATGCTTTTTAAATGTGTTTTGGTGTTTTCCCTGCCTAATTATCATTATTTTCAATATTTATATGTTAACATGACCTTTCTTCTGATTGAATGACTTCAACTGGGTCTCAAGTGTTCCCAACATCATATTTTTAAAATTAAATCATGTTCCAAAAGATAAATGTATCATATCACAAAATGAAGCAGGTGGTAGAAAGGTCATAACATCTGTCAGAACCTCTGACTCATTGTTTTCACAAGTAAGAATCATGAAACCTAAGACAAAAATTCAGGGCACAAATATTGTTTGAATGTAACAGGCAATGTATTAGGGGTGATTTCATATACACCACCTCATTTAACATTCACAAAAATATAATAAGGAGGAAATTGTTGTTTCCATTGACAGTTAAGGAAACTGGGCCAAGAGTTGAAGCAAGCTCACCCAGCTCAGTGTGGAGATGAGATTCACTTGCAAATATTTCTGATCCACAAGGCTCAAGCCTTGTTTATTACACAAATGGCTTTTGAATGTCTTTTTGAAAACAGAAAATTTTGCTTTCAAAATTTTAAGAAAAACTCTAATATGTAAAAACTTCTCTGGTGAATGTAGTGCTGAGTCTTGTAAACTTTCTTGTTTGGGCGTCTCGTTCCCTGACTCTCCCTCCTAGCCACTCCATGCTCTCAATCCTGTGGTTGCTGGCCTCAATTTCCAAATTAGCTGTTTCAAACTTCCAAGATGCCTTCCAAATTGTTATTCCAAAAAGTAACAATTTTATACCAGTATAAACAAACAATGGTCTGTGTTTCAAACCTCAACCGTGATTCGTCAGAGAGAGTTTGTAAATACCTTGAACAAAGGCAGCATCTCTCAGAGGCATGTCTAGTCTCTGTTAGTGACTACTTTTCATTCATACTACATAGTATTTAGGAGCTCTGGTAGCATAGTGCCTAAGGCACTTGACTGCTAACCAGAAGGCTGGTGGTTCAAACCCACCAGCCACTCCTCTGAAGGAAGGTTGGGCAACTACTTCTGTAGTGATACCACCTTGGAAACCCAAGGAGAGGTGGCTATGAATCAGGTCTGATTTGATGGCACATAACAATAACAACAACATGTAGTATTTATCATGTATGGTAAAGTAGATAGTGAAAAAGAGGAAGACCTTCAATGAGATGTATTGACATAGTGGCTACAGTGGGCTCAAGCATAGCAACACTTGTGAGGACGGCACAGGACTGGGCAGTGTTTCATTTTGTTGTACATAGGGCCATTATGAGTCGGAACCAACTCAGTGGAACCTAACACCATATAGTATTTTTTATCAAACCCTCTATTGTATCGCATTAAAGTCAATTATATATGGTATATAATGCCAAATTAGGAACTCTGGTAGCATAGTGCCTAATGCACTTGACTGCCAACCAGAAGGCTGTTGGTTCAAACCCACCAGCCACTCCTTGGAAGGAAGGTTGGACAATCTACTTCCATAGTGATACTGCCTCAGAAATCCAAGGAGGGGTCACTATGAGTAGGGGCTGAATTGATGGCACATAACAACAACAATAACATAATACCAAATTGGTGATTCTTTATCATCTTGGCCTCAAATTCAACAATGACAAATAATGACTAATTGTGTGCTAGACAGAATGCCATTTGCTTCCTCATTCATTATCTTATTCAATTCTTTGAGAGGGTCAATGTCATATAGTGAAAAGAGCATAAGTTATAAAATCACATAGATTTGAGGTTTGCTTGCAAGCTCTGATGAGACTGCTAATCGTGGGATTTGCTAGTTATTTGATTAAGTATCTGAGCTTCAATTTTCTCATATAAATAATAGAAACAGTGATATCTATCTCAGAATTGTTTTGTGGAGAATTCAGGGAAATCATACCTGAAAAAAAAAAAACAAAAAACATGTCATTGAGTCAATTCTGACTCATAGTGCCCTGATAGGCAGAGGAAAACTCCCCAGTAAGGTTAAGGGCCACATTAAACCCACTGTCATCAAGTCATTTCCAATTCATAGTGACCCTATAAGACAGAGTAGAACTGCCCCATAGGGTTTCCAAGACTGTAAATCTTTATGGAAGTAGGTTACCTCATGTTTCTCCCATGGAGCCACTGGTGAGCTCAAGCAGCCAACCTTTTATTTAACAGATAAATGTCTTAGCCCTTATACCACCAAAGCTCCTAAGGCTCCCAAGGCATTAATAAATGAAAAATAAACAATTAAATGAACTGAAGTTCAAGTAGTTAAAAGGTTATATAGTTTTGAAGTACCACAGCTTGGAATTCGATCAAAAATCATAAAATTCCTTGATGAAAGCAGTTTCCTACTAAGTCACAGCTGATTATCAGGGGTACATGGTCTTCCACCTCTTTTTAAACTGTGTTAAAGTAGAATTGTATATATTACTCAGTGTCTTCCTTTCATTTGTCTCTTTCCCTGCTACCAAACTTCATTAACTCTGTCCTCTCCATATCTGTCCGCTGCGGAGAATTGCATTCCAAGTTTGGTCTACTCCTTACAACAGTTGTCTATTTATCCGCTAAGAGCAAATATATCACTGACACAGATATACCTCCTCTCTAGACTTAAGACCCCTTTTGCTTGGACTGCTCATCCTCTTGAATTATATCTATCAACCTCTAGTCCTTACAAGGATCCTTCAAGAAACTTCTGAAAATGAGCTGGCCATCATCTGTCTTATTGGCACTTGTCTTCAAATAGCAAAGTACCTTTAAAACTCCTACATAGCACAACAGTCATTTTTTAGGAAAATGATTTACATAAACATTTTTCCAGCTGAATGTGTCTAGTGGCAAAGAAAGAGCTGATCCATGGCCTTGATATGACACACACACACAAACTAGTTGCCATCAAGTCAATTCTGACTCATGGTGACCACATGTGTGTCAGAGTAGAACTGTGCTCCTAGGGTTGTCAATGGCTGACTTTTCAGAATTAGATTGTCAGGCCTTTCTTCCCAAGTGTCTCCTGATGGACTCTAACATTGTGATTAGCAGCAGAGCTTGTTAACCGCTTGCACCATCCAGGAACTCCACAAGCCCTTCAACAATAGGAACTAACAACTAGTTTCCACCTACCATGAGTTAGGCCTGCTATACATTAATCTCATTTTCTTCCCATAGCCAAATTGGAAAGTGAAGGCATTCCTCCCATTTTACTGATTAATATGAAAAAGTCCTGACAGTGGTTAAATTGACTCACTTCTCTCTCAAAGTCAAATAAATTGAAGGGAAGAGTCATGAAGAAGCTGAAACTTTTGACACTGATTACCCAAATGAAGAATAAACCTCAAAGGAACTCTAAATTACAGTTGCTTTGCCAAGATATCAGTAGTATGTTTTGTGCAATTTAGCAGGCAAGTAATACCACAGATTCTTTCAAACAGAATTAACTCCCACTCTGGAGAAAAGGAGACCTCCTGTGTTAAGAAACAGACCCCAAGGTCCCTTCAGAGATGCCTATAAAACTAGTCTGGGAACACAAAGTGCTATTGATTAGCTCCAATAAAAAAAGATGTTTATAATTGAAACCATTGGAAGCCATACAGAGCTGATGTTTAGATGGCAGTTTTTGTTCGCTTTTTTCTAGTAAGACTTCTTGAGAGAAGAAAGAAAAGAATATTAATATTACTGTGTGCATTCATTGTTCTGCAACTCTCATATGCATTAGCTATTGATCTTTGCATATATTATATTCTTACTTTTAAATCAGGGAAACAGTGTCTTGAGAAATCAAGTAACTTGCTCAAAGTCATCAAACTCACATAGATACAAAATGTACTG
The DNA here is from genome assembly GCF_000298275.1 of Orycteropus afer afer. NCBI lineage: Eukaryota > Metazoa > Chordata > Mammalia > Tubulidentata > Orycteropodidae > Orycteropus > Orycteropus afer. The sequence continues at coordinate 387,649 of NW_006922265.1, read as the reverse complement.
TTTAAGTGAGTGGACTATAGAGATGCACTGGATTTAAAACAACACTACATCCCTTTTTTTGTATGACCGGGAGCAAGTTCAAAAGCTTCCTGACTTTATATCTTTTTTTGTGTTTGTTTGTTTCCCCTCTGTGTGTGTGTGTGTGTGTGTGTGTGTGTGTGAGAGAGAGAGAGAGAGAGAGAGAGAGAGAGATTTGGGTGAAATTTACAGAGCAGACTTGTTTTCCATTTGACATTTTGTTTGGTGACACTTACTACAGTCCCCACAATGTAACAGCTCTCTTCCCACTTCCTCCCTATGGTTACCCTTTCCCTGTGTCCTTTTTGCCTATGCATTCCTGGCTCCCTAGCTTTCTCCCTGTGCATATACTATCCTACTAATCTCTCATGATTGATTATTCCAAGGACTGTGTCTCCTTTATGTAGTTGCTCAGCTCATAGGCCTAATCTATTGTTTGGCTAAGAGTTAAACCCCAGGAGTGAGTCCAATTCATGGCCAACTGTGGGCCGTAGTCTTAGGGGTTTCACAGTCTCTGAAGGGTAACCCTGATCTTTATGTTTTTGTGTTCCACATTTTTCTCCCCTTCTTTCTAGGATCTCTTTGATGACTTTCCATGTGGTTGGCATTGGTAGCCAGGCATCATCTCATTCTTCTGTTTTTAGGGTTGTGTAGGCTGAGGTTCCCATGGTCCATTAATCCCTTGGATGAATTGTTTCCATGTATATTTGATTTTCCTCACTTTTCTTTGCTCCACAGGAGGAGAGATCTATTGTTCCATCTTAGATGTCCACTCCCAAGCTTTTAAGACCCCAGTGGCTACTCACCAAAGCAGAATTTAAAACAGTGTTTTTTTGTATTATGTTGTGCCAGTTGAGCTTGGTATCCCCTGTGACCATGGTTCCAGGTCCAAAAGTCCAGTGACTCACTCCCTCAAGGTGCTTTGTTGTGACTAAGAAGTTATCCTAACTTTGTTCCCCGTTAGCTCTATAATGTATGTGGACATTTTCATAGGACATACAAATATGTGTGTAGGAATATCTGGTGCCAAACCTATTGGCTTTACATCTTGAGTTCTAGGGTAGACATAACAACAAGGTATTTGTCACGATTAAATGAAATAATGCCTGTGTAAACACTTAAAGATGTGCTGGTGGTGCAGAGGTTAAAACACTCAGCTGCTAATCAAAAGGTCAGCATTTCTAACCCACCAGTCACTCTGTGGGAGTAAGATGTGGCAGTCTGCTTTCATACAGATTTACAGCCTTGGAAACCCAATGGGGGCAGTTCTACTCTCTCCTATAGCATTGCTAAGAGTCCTAATTGACTCCACCACAGTGAATTTGGTTTTGATTTGAAACACTTAAGGCTTTGCTTGGCACTGCACAAGTGTTTGGTAAACATTAACTGCTCAGTTAGTGGGAGTGACTGTGGGTGGTTTTAATATCAGAACTGAGATTTGTTTCAGTTTGCTTTCACTGTCCACAGTCTTTCACTGCACCACAGTCTTCTATAACAATTGTTTCTCTTCCTGAGCTCTGGTGGTGTAGTGCTTAAGGTATCTAACTGCTAACCAGAAGGCTGGTGGTTCAAACCCACCAGCCATTCCTCAGAAGGAAGGTTGGGCAGTATACTTCCGTAGACATACCGCCTCAGAAACCCAAGGAGGGGTCACTATGAGATGAATTTACTCAACAACAGTGAGTTTGGTTTTTTAATTATTAACATTATGGAGGCAACTTCAGTAACCAATAATTTGAATTAAATTTAGAATAATGATATATCCTTTCTCATTTGTTGTTGTTGTTATTGTTCTGTGCCGCCAGGTCGGACCCGACTTATAGCGACCCCTCCTTGGGATTCTGAGGCAGTATCAATATGGAAGTAGATTGCCCCATCTTCCTTCCGAGGAATGGCTGGTAAGTTTGAACCACCAGCCTTCTGGTTAGCAGTCAAGTGCCTTAGGCACTATGGTAACAGAGCTCCCTTTCTTATTAAATGTGTTAAATTGTTGATCACCAAGTTGTTTGCCGTACTGATTTAACCCCATTCAGTAAGTCTTTCAATTGGTTGAATTGTTATAAAGCCTACAGTATAATCTATGCAATTTTCTCTGAGTTGAAATGCAATACGGTAAGTATGATTAGACCTTGAAAAGAAGAGTGGTTCTTGGGTTATCTAGAGACTGTGTCCACCATAATTAACTGTAGAGCAAGGTAGGCAAAGGACATTCATTAGCACCAATGAACACAGGTGATCCTCCTACCTTTGGCTGATATGAAGATTGATGGCCCCGAAAACCACATGGTGGACTTCTATGGACATATGACTGGTTACGAGGGCACATTACAGCATCTTTCCATTCTCTTTGTGTAATTAGTTCTCACTATGAGATTTGAGTTGCGAATTTGCAAAAGTGTAAAGACAGAGGGTTAAGGCCTTATTGATTAGAAAGAACACATGTTTTGGAGTCCTGACACGTTGGATAGAAATCTGGATTGAATAATTCCAGAAGTCTGACTCTTAGAATTTAAAAACTGAACTCACTCCTGTGGCTTCCAGCCAAACAGTAGACAGGCATATGGGGTGAACATTTACATCAGGTAGATATACTCTTTGGAGGGATCAATCGTGGGAGAACAGAAGGGCAGTGTTAGCACAGCGAGACAGCTAGGGGTGTGGGAGTGCATGTGAGGGAAAGACACAAGGAAGAAAAATCAAACTTTTGAAAAAACAAAAATAAAAAGTATGACTTTTTGAAAATAATTTTACAAACACAACCTGCATTTTCTTGTCTATAAAGTAGAAGATAGTAATAATAAAAATGTAAAAAAAATCTATTTATCTCTCAGAGTTGTTGTAAGTATCATATGAGATGGTGGACATGAAAAGGTTTTATATTGATTCAGTCAGCCAGTAAATATTTATTGAGTACCTCTGTGCCAGTTACAGTTAAACTCTAAAATAGTATATAAAACCTGTTCTTATTTTGTGTGGTTGTGGTATTATCTTTTAATTGCTTCTCATTGACAGAATAACAGTTGAATACTTTATCCTGGTATGAAATCCTATTTCTGTCTTGTCTTTTCATGTCAGCCACATAGGTCACTTGCTATTCCTTAACATTCCCAGCCCAGTTTTACCTCTGCACTTATGCTTATGCTATTGTTTCTCCCTGAATACCTTCCTCTTCTTTATCTAACTGTCCAAATCATGTTCATGGCTGAGGTATTTATATTAGGATTTAAACTCAGGCAGATCTAGCCCAAAGCTCATCTTCTTTTTATAATAACATGCCATTTCTTCTCTGGTAGATCTACTGCAAAACATCTCAAAGTGTAACACATACACAAATCACCTGGGGCTGTTGTTAAACTGCAGACTATGATCCAGTAGACCTGTGGTAGAACCTGAGATTCTGCATTTCTGACCAGCTCCCAGAACATGCTGATGCTGCCAATCTGTGGACCAACCTTTGAAGATCAAGGTTGTAGAACACTAATTATTGACATAAACTATACATTGACAATAATAAACAATCATATTTTCTTAAAATTGAGTGGTAAATTATTTTAACACACTAATGAGAGGAATGCCTAGTGGTTCTAATCAAGTATGAGACTGGTTCTAATCAAGTATGAGACATGAGCTTAGACAAGTCACGTAGCTACCTTAAGCCCCATTTTCTCACCCATAAGACAAAGAAAGGAGCTCTGGTAGCGTAGTGCCTAAGGCACTTGACTGTTAACCAGAAGGCTGGCGGTTCAAACCCATCAGCCTCTCTTTGGAAGGAAGGTTGGGCAATCTACTTCCATAGTGATACTGCCTTGGAAACCCAAGGAGGGGTTGCTATGAGTCGGGTCCGACTCGATGGCACATAACAACAATAACAACAAGACAAAGAAGGACCATGCCAATTCCTACTTGGTTCCCTCTCAGTGTCCCAGTGAATATCTTCTCTTTATCACATTTCTAAGTATGCTATGCAACCCTATTTAAAAATAATACTTTTCTTTTCACTGATTTTACCTTTTATTTTTAAGTTTCTTTGAAAGCTCTTTCTATGGGAATTGTTAGTGAACTGAAAACAGTATCAAGAGGCAACTGGTGTGTTTTGATTTTTAGAGCCTCTGCTAAATAAAAGGTTAAATATTCCAGAATTAAAGCCTCACAGAGAAAATGGATACCCCTCAGTGCTACCTGTTATTGCTGTCTCTTCCTCAAGTGCCATGCTTCTTGTGCATTTTTTTCTGTTTCCATTTCATAAATTTACATTTTCTCTCTCCCTCATGGTATAGTAACAAGAGCACATGCTTTGCAGTCAGACACCTGCTCGAATCTAGGCATTGTTGACTCCAAGTGACTTAGCTTTCCTGAGGCAGAAATTTCTTCATCTGATCATCTATAAAGTAGAAAAAATAAGAAAAAAATCAGGAGGAGAAAACTATCTTCTTAAATTTTGTGAGATTCCAATAAGAAAATAAGGTATAGTGTCTGGCTTGTGGTTGGAGTTCAACAAATGTTATTTCCTCTATCATCCTATCCATAACCATCCTGTCTCTGTTTCTTATCCTCTCATTTTTTCCAAAAGTTATTATTATTTATTGATTTTCTTTAAATCTGCATCTTGTATTTTTATGGTTTATCAATATAGCTAAGAACACCCTCAGGGCAAAGACTGGTTACTGTTCATATGTAGAGCATCAGTGTTAAGTACAGTACCTGACACACAGGAGTCTTAATAATGTGTGGATGAATGAATGGATGGAGGAAGGAAAAAAGGGAGGGAACTAGGAAAGAAGAGAGGGAAGAAGGATATGAAAATGAGTTTTACTTTTCTAGATTGGAAGTAGCTTATCTAGCACAGTAGCTGATGCATAGTGAATGCTCAATATTAATTTGTCAAAGTGACAATATCAATTTGAGTCTCATATAGTTTCCCAAATGCCAACTGCATGATAAATAGCAGTTTCTTTTGGGACTAGCAGTGACAAACACAAAAATTAACCTGGGGAAACTGAGAAGGAGAAGCCATCTTTTTTATGGTCAAAAATGTCAAACTGTCATGTTAGCTTCTGCTGAGCCTCTGCAAGCTAGTGGTTGCCGGGGCAACTGTGGTGCCAAGCCTTTGCATTCACGTAGTTTTCCATTGATAATTGCTAATGTGAACAAGTGCTCGCTTGCACTTTGCACCTGCCTAGCTTGTAAGTCTACCTTAATTGGATGTGCCAAAATTGAGGAAAAAGTAATCTGCCCTTTCCAGACAACTGACAAGGAGATGAAGTGCTGTTTGGGCCTTTATTGTTACAATTTTGCTGATGAAATTACTATGAACTGTCTTCTCTGGGTGCATAGCTTGTCTTTGTTGACAGAACCCTAGTGTTTATCTTCTAGGGGTGGTATATTAAGTCGAAGAAAACTTTGATGAAATGTTTTGGAGAAGTTTGATAGAAATTCACTTGTTTTTTCAGTAGCAGTGAAAAGAGATGTGATCTTGGGAAGAAGTCTGAGGGAATGAGGAATTAGGAAGGGGAAAATGTGTTCTGATAACCTACTATGTGTGATATACTGTGCTGGACTCTCTAACAAAAATTGATTTAATCTTTCCAACACCCCTATGTGGCAGGTGCTGATACCTACAAGTTAACCAAAACCAAACCTAAACCCATTGCTGTCAAGTTGATTCCTCCTCATAGTGATTCTATGGCACAGAGTGGAACTGCCCTATTAGGTATCCAAGGCTGTAATCTTGACAGAAGCAGACTGCAACATCTTTCTCTTACAGAGCTGCTGTAGGTTCAAACTACCAACCTTTCAGTTAGCAGCCAAGAGATTAACCATTAAACCCCCAGAGCAGCTATTTATAGACTAGATATGAAAAAAACAGGTTCTAAAGTTGAACTCCTTTGTTTAAAGTCTCAGAGTGAAATGAAGTCGTGGTACCAAGACTCAAACTTTCTTCTTGACAACAAAATCTGTTACTTTATCTATTCTCAACTTCCTACAAGTCACTTTCATGCTAAGTCTGTTTCTCATTGTTCTTGTTTTTGCTTTATGCCAGTTTACAAAATCTACATCTTGTACCTGACAGATCTGATAGTCCGTAAATATTTTCTTAGTCTGGGTTCTGTAGAGAAGCAAAACCAGTGAAGCATGAGTATGTATGTATATGTGTGTATATACACAAAAAAATATATATACACTCACACAAAGAGAGAGTATGAAAGAGAGATATCTCTCAAGGAAATTGTAAATGTCTCACATGGTTATAGAGGCTGCTAAGTCCCAACTCCATGGGTCAGGTGTCAGGATGGAGACTTCTCCTGACTCACATAGCTGTAGGGGTTAACAAATCCAAGATCAGCAGGTCATGTAGTAGTCTGCTGGCTCATGGGGTACAATGGCTGACATATACAAAATAGGTAGGTAATACTGCAAGCTACTGGCTTACAGACTACGGAGGCCAAAGACCTAAGATCAGCAGGTGAAATGCCAGACTTCTGGCTCACGAGATGCAGAAGCTGATAAATCCTAAGAACTAGAGGCCAGATGGTGACGAGTGAGCTGGAAGATGGAGTGCAAGCAAGTAAGCTTTGCTAGAATGTCCATATAGATACTGGATGCACGCCATGCCTCCAAGGAAACTCGCTTTACAACTGATTGGCTGATCACAACAGACCGCATCATGGAAGATGATCACATCATTACATAACTACCAAACCACTGAGAATCATGGCCCAACCAAGTAAATATGCAACCATAACCATCACAAATACATTTACTTGAGTTTAGAAAATTTTTACCAAGAACTTAATAGGTACCAGACACAGTGTTGAGTACTAAAGAAACAGAGAAGAATAAGTCAAGTCCTTGTTCTAAAATGTTTTACCATATGGAATCTGGATAGTAGAGAGACAAAGTCTGTAGAGATATTGATACACCCAATTAGATCTGGCCTTATTCTGATCTAGAATAAATTCCCTGGCCTAGATCTTGACATCAAAGTGAAATTCAGCATAGATACATTAAGTAAAATTTTTGTTTGTTTTAAAACTGAGTCACACATTAAGCTGGTGACCTACAAAATACTCCAACTTTTTTTTTTTACTTTTACCATGACCAAACCTTACCTGGTCATTCTATATAGACAAGATATTGTTCATTTCTACTTTAAATGCAGAACTTTATACTTAACCTAAGTTCACTTTCATCACCTTAATTTTAACACATTGATAAAACTGCTGAGGTCATCAAACTGGTTTTATTATCTTCCCCTGCTAATATAATCAAATCTTAAGAGTAGGGAGATTTTTGAAGCTCTTCTATTCACTAGGGAGCTCTGGTAGCATAGTGGCTAAGACACTTGCCTGCTAACCAGACGGCTGGCGGTTCAAACCCACCAGCCACTCCTCGGAAGGAAGGTTGGGCAATCCTACTTCCGTAGTGATACTGCCTCGGAAACCCAAGGAGGGGTCGCTATGAGTCGGGGCCGACTCGACGGCACATAACAACAACAACAACAACAACTATTCACTAAGGTTTGAATTGCCACAAGGTCCTATCACTTGTTCTACCTATGCCTGTGCACTTCCAGTAATGGGACATGCAGATGAGAATCAATACCTTCTACTGCATTATTGAACAGCTCTAATTGCTTAAACAATGGGGGAAATGAAAGGAGCAACATACTGACCATCAAGTACCAGCAATTTACACATATAATCTTATTTTACTCTCCAAACAGCCAAGTGTATTATGGAATCTTTTATTAACTTTTTAGGTGAAACAACTGAGGATTAGCACATATGTTCTCCTTGCTGGGAAGAAATGGAGTCAAAATTCAGTGCCACTCTAATTCTGTCCATTAATATTTCCATGATTCCACAGAAGCCTCATTTTATCTAAAGACATTTTTTGATGTGACAAAGCTCATTTCTTATATGCTATGTTCATTCTGCCCTCTGAAATAACATGGGATAAATTGACTCATTGTTCCACTGTCTTTGGCTGTTGGTGGACATCTTTCATACTGAGGATAATGTAGTAACTGGCAGACCCTCATGAGGAAGAAGAAGTAGACCCGTGGAAGCAGCACAGTGTTAGGACTTCAAGCACAAGTTTCTAAGTGGCAAGGCACAGATGAATCTTGTTTGAATCCCAGCTCTTGTGCTTATTTGATTTGTAACTGTGAACAAGTCATATTAGTTCCTTTATCCTCATTTTCCTCAGGTGCAAAATGAACAGTGTAAATAAAATATTTTAAAGAGCTTCTACCTTCTAGCATTATTGTTGAAAGATAAATGAAATGATGCTGATGAGCACTCAGCAAAATGCCTTCTTAGAGGGTCAGTGTTAAATAGCTGTCACATTGCATATGGGTATTATCTTCCCACGATAAATATGTATTCAAGAATCTCTCAGTAATGTGTCACATGTCCTCTTCTCTGGTCACCCTATTCTGACAGGATCCATTTTGCCTGTGGCTCACAAGGCAATACTGATTATTTAATAGAATTTTGTATTTTTCTTTGTCACTGATTAAAGCATTGAATAATAATAACTCACATTTACATGCTTTCTAAGTGCCAAGAACAGTTCAAGGTCATCACATATGTTCCTTCAACTAATGTTCATAATATCGCTGTAAGTATTATGTTGTTTAAATATATTTACTTGAGTTTAGAAATTCTTTATTAGGAGCTTACCAAGTACCTAGCTCAATGTTGGATACTATTTACAGGTGGGAAAATAAATCATGGAGAGGTTATATAACTTGCCAAAAGTACATAGATAGAAATTGGTAGAGCTGGGATTTGAATACAGGTTGGCTGGCTCCACCACTCCATCAATCCACCATTCGACCATCAGTTTGTCATCCATTGGTGGCTTGTATATTGCCATGATGCTGGAATTTCAATATCAGCCTTTGGTATTTCAATATCAGCAGGATCACCCATGGTGGACAAGTTTCAGTGCAGCTTCCAGACTAAGACAGACTAGGAAGAAGACCTGGTGATCTACTTCTTTTTTTTTTTTAATTGTGATTTGGGTGAAGATTTACAGAGCAAATTCACTTTCCATACAGCAGTTCACATATACTTTGTCTCATGTCAT
>NW_006922265.1:366737-372043 GCF_000298275.1 Orycteropus afer afer | reverse complement strand
TGCTGTCTTCCACTCAGTTGGGCACAAATTACAATTGAATAACCATCAAAAAACTAAAAGCCCATGGACGAAAAACACACCATGTAATCACACATGAACAATGACCAAAAAAGTGAAAAGGGGGATAAAAAAGAAGAAAAAACAAGAAAATCTGCAATATCTGGGGATAGGGCACTAAGAAGAAGAGAAAAAAAAAATAGGGAAGGAGAATAATAAATGAAGAAAAAAAATAGGAAGATGGCAAAAAGAAAACAAGGAATGGTGTTAGTCACGAGAAAAAAAAAACGGGGAAAAGAAGAAAAAGCAAACAAACAAACAAACAAACAAAACCCTTCAATTGCGGGGGGGGTGCAGAGTTTCAACCAGGCACAGGGAAAAGAAAACTGCTGAAAACTAGGACCTAGTAGGGGAAGATTAAGAATAATAATAAAAAGGACAAAGGTATTAATAATATTAGTTGGTTTGGAACAGACAAATACAAGCAAACTAATCACCGGGAAAAAGAGAGTGAAAAAGAAAAAAAGATAAAAAGAAAGAAAAAGAAAAAAAAAATTGGAGGAGGACTGCGTAGGGCACCCAGGCTCTGTCTGAGCACACAGGCTGTGATGGAGTTCTTGTGGTCCCAGAAGGTAGGTGGGAGTGGGGATGGCCACACCTCCGCCCACCAAGCGGGTTCAGGGTGCAGAACAAGAAGAATGTTATACCTTTTCAGTCTTGCAGGCCCCGAGTGTCCCCGGGGATGCTGGAAAGCAGAACGTGATCTTAAGCCCCAGAAATCTGTGAGAGCACTGTCTCTTTAAATATCCAAAATAGTCAAGCCGCTTTTCAAATGTACAACATGGCAGCGCTCTCCGGACTGGCAAAAGTCTACCACTCAGCCCAACTTTCTCTTCACCTTCCCCGTTTGTTCCCGAGCCACTGTACACAGTCCTCCGTGCAGACCCTGGCTAGCAGGGAATTTTTAGGTTAATTCTTAAGTCCTACTGCCACTCAGGAATGTCCAAGTCATTTGTGCTGTCAGGGGTGCTCAGGTCCCTGCTAGACCGCAGCTCCGTATATCTTCTTTTTTGGTATTTTCACGCAAATTCTTCTGCTAGTTGGGGTTTAGTCTACTTCTGTATCCTTCTCTTCAAGGCTTAGGGGTCCAAGATTAACTTCTGTTGTCTGTGTCAATTTGTTTCCCTTTTCTTTGTTGAAGAGGGTCTGTGCAGTCCTTCTACCTAGTCCGCCATCTTCCCTGATCTACTTCTTACAAAAATAAAAAAAATAAAATAAAATAAAAAATGATAACCTTATGAATAGCTGTGGAATGTTGCTTAATATAGTGCTAGAAGATGAATTTCTGAGGTTAGAAGACATTCAAAACATGACTGAGAAAGAGCTGCCTCCTCAAAGTAGAGAAGGTCAATGAAAATGACCTTAATGATGTGGATGGAGTAAAGCTTTCAGGATTTTATTTGCTGATGTGGCTCTACGACATATGAGAATAAACACCTCTCAACATCCATTAATATTTGCAATGTGTAATGTGTCAAGTATGAAGGCAGGAAAATTAGAAGTTGTACAAAATGAGGTGGAACACCTGAAGGTAGATACATATGTATTAGACAGTTGAAATGGACTGGTATTGGTCATTTTTAATTGGACTATTATGATGGAAATGACAAACTGAAGAGAAATATTGTCACATCATTGTCAAAATGAACTTTTCAAGATCTACCTTGAAGTACAATGCTGTCAGTAATAGGATAATATCCATAAGCCTATAAAGACGACTAGTTAATATGAATATTATTCAAATTTATGCACAAACCACTAATGTGCAAGATGAAGAAATTAAGATTTTTACTAACGTCTGCAATCTGAAATTGATCAAACATGCAATAAGATGCATTAATGACTGTTGACTGGATTAAGAAAGTTGGAAACAAGGAAAATGGATCACTAGTTGGAAAATAGACCTTTGTAATAGAAATGATGCTGAGGATTGCATGATAGAATTTTACAAGATCAATGATAGCTTTTTTCAGCAACATAAATGACAATTGAACATGTGGACCTCACCAGGCAGAATATATAGAATTCAAATAGACTGCATCTGTGAAAAGAGGTGATGAAGAAACTCAATATTATCAGTAAAAAAAAAAGGCCAGGGGCTGAATGAAGAACACACCATCAATTATCCCTATGCAAATTCAAGTTGATGATGGAGAAAATTCAAACAAGTTACACAAGAGCCAAAATATAACCTTGAGTATTTCCCACCTGAATTTGGAGACCATCTCAAGAATAAATTTGACACACTGAACACTAATGACCAAAGGTCAGACCAGTTGTGAGATGACATCAAAGACATCACACTTGAAGAAAACAAAAGTTCATGAAAAGATAGGAAAGAAAGAAAAGACCAAAATGAATGTCAGAAGAGAATAAGAAACTTGCCCTGTAATGTAAAGTAGCTAAAACAAATGAAAGAAATGATGAAGTAAAAGAGCTGAACAGATTCCAAAGGGTGGTTCAAGAACACAAAATAGTGTTATGAAATGTTCAAAGACCTGGATGTAGAAAACCAAAAGGGAAGAACATGATCAGCATTTCTCAATATGAAAGACTGAAGAAAAATTCAAACCTCAAGTTGCAATATTGAATGATTTTATGGATAAAATCTTGAATAATGTAGGAACTATCAGAAAAAGATGGAAGGAACACACAGTCACTGTACCAAAATGAACTGGTCATTACTCAACCATTTCAGGAGATAGCATATGTTCAAGAACTAATGATATTGGAGGAAGACATCTGAGCTGCACTGAAGGAATTGTTGAGAAAAAGAAAAAGGGATCCAAAAATTGAGGGAGTACTGATTAGATATTTCAACTAAAGGATGTAATGTTGGAAGTATTCACTTTTTATTGCCAAGAATTTGGAAGGCAGCTACCTGACCAACTGACTGAAAGTGATCCATAGTTGGGCCCATTCCAAAGAAAGGAGATCCAACAGAATGTGGAGATTATCAAATAATACCATTAATATCACACACAAGTAAAGTTTTTCAGAAGATAATTCAAAAATATTTGTAGCAGTTCATCAACAGAGAATGCCAGAGATTGAAACTGGATTCAAGAGAGGATGTACAACAAGGGACATCATTGCTAATGTTAGATGAACCTTTACTGAGAGCAGAGACTACCAGAAATATGTTTACCTGTATTTTATTGACTATACAAAGATATTGACTGTGTGGATCATAACAATGTATGGAAAATATTTAGAAGAATGGGAATTCCAGAACACTCCATTGTACTAATGAGAAACCTGTACGTAGACCAAGAGGCAGTCCTTCAAAGAAAACAAGAGGATAGTGCTTTGTTTAAAATCTGAAAAGGTGTGTGTTAGGGTTTTATCCTTTCACCATACTTACTCATTCATTCTTTAAATTGAGCAAATGATCTGAAAAGCTAAATTATGAAAAGGACATAGCATCAGGATTGGAGGAAGATTCATTTACAACCTCCTTTATGCAAATGACACAACTTTGCTTGCTGATGAAAATCCAAGACTACACCTCAACATAAAAGAAACAGAAATCCTTACAACTGGACAATAAGGACCATCATGATAAACAGAGAAGATATTGAAGCTATCAAGGATTTCATTTTACTTGGATCCACAATCATTGCCCATGGAGACAGCAGTCAGGAAATCAAAGGATGCATTGCCTTGGGTAAATCTGCTGGGTAAATCTGCTGCAAAAGACCTCTCTAAAATGTTAAAAAGCAAAAATGTCATTTTGAACACTAAGTTGCACCAGACCCAAGTCATTGTCAGTTGTCTCAGTCATATGAAAGCTGGATGATGAATAAAGAAGATTGACAAAAATAATTAATGCACTAGATTTATTGAATATTGAATAGAACATGGGTTTCCAGAAAAATGAACAAGTCTGTCTTGGAAGAAGTATAGCCAGAATGCTCTTTAGAATTAAAAATAGCAGGACTTCATCTCAGGTACTTTGAACATGTTATCAGGAGAGACCCTTCCCTGGAGAAAGATATAATGCTTGATAAAGTAGAAGGTAAATTAAAAAGAGGAAGACCCTCAACAAGATAGATTGACATGATAGCTGCAACAATAGGCTCAAACATAGCAATGATTGGCACAGGAATGGCAGTACTTCGTTCTGTTGTATAGTGCCTAAGGCATTAGACTGCTAACCAGAAGGCTGGTGGTTCAAACCCACCAGCCACTCCTCAGAAGGAAGGTTGGGCGATATACTTCCATAGAATTACTGCCTCGGAAACCCAAGGAGGGGTCGCGATGAGTTGGGTCTAACTCAAAGGCACATAACAACAGCAGGAGTCAGAAACGACTTGACAGCACCTAACGACATGTTATTCTTAAATCTAATTTTACAGAAAAGAAAACTAGGACAGAGTGTAAAAGGCCCAAGGTCACACAGACAGTAATTGCAATGTCAGTATTTGAACCGAGGCATTTTATTCAAAGTCTATGTACTTATAGACACAAGTGTAAGATATATCTCTCAATTTAGTTATCCTTGGAATTTTTCAAAGTTTAAAATTTGAAAATTCAATAAATAAAACTTGTAGTCACTGAAGGGAAATGAGTAAAAGTAAACATCAAAAACAGAAACTAATTTAATTTATAATATTAGGGAATGGTAAATATAATGGGAAGATTTCATACAAGCTTATCAATAATAATTATAAGACTGTAATGAAAAAGGAAAACAGTGCATTAAGAATATTTTTGAAGATACATGCATTTTAATTTCCTTCATTTTCATTATATTGTATTTATTTTACAGAAAATAATTAGCAGAAAAGGGAAGCAATGGGAAGTACAAATTCTTAGGAATGGCAGTACAACAAGCTAGGTAAACAAGTCCAATATATTTATTCATCACACTTCTTCTTTTATTATTGCTGGTTAAAATCATTTAACTACATCAAGAAAACTGAACAATTTTTCCTGCCCATGCAAACCCACCAGCCACTTCCTCAGAAAGATTGGGCAATCTACTTCCATAGTGATACCATCTCGGAAACCCAAGGAGGGGTCTCTAGGAGTCAAATAGACTTGAAGGCAGTGAGTTTTTGTTATATATACATATGTATATATGTGTATGTATGTATGTGTGTATATATATATATCACACACACAAACACACACTGCCATCAAGTCAGATCCGACTCATAGTGACCCCTCCTTGGGTTTCCGAGGCAGTATCACTACGGAAGTAGATTGCCCCATCTTCCTTCCGAGGAGTGGCTGGTGGATTTGAA
>NW_006922265.1:340672-366007 GCF_000298275.1 Orycteropus afer afer | reverse complement strand
CTTGGGTTTCCGAGGCAGTATCACTACGGAAGTAGGATTGCCCAACCTTCCTTCCGAGGAGTGGCTGGTCTCTATATGCATCTATATTCTCATAGATGAAGAAAGATGCTCAAAGAAGAGAAACTGTGTGTTCATTTTAGTGGGATTAATTTAGCACTCCGGAGGGAGACAGGAAAAGTCATGGAATGCAGAGTATTGGGTACCTGGTGAAACATTAATTTAAAAAAGAAAGAAGAGGAGGAAATAATTGCAAAGGAATAGCATTTGCGATGAGAATCTGAGATGAATAAACTGCTGCCATGGCTCTAGGCTATTCTACGAAGCACTGCAGCATAGGAGAAAAGAGAAATACTGTTGGTGCCAGCCTGTTGTTGCTGTTGTAGGTGCCCTCCAGTCAGTTCTGACTCATAGTGAACCTGTGTGCAACAGAACACAACACTGCCAGTCCTGTGTCAATCTCACAATCATTGCTGTGTTTGAGCCCATTGTTGGAACCACTGTGTCAATCTACCTTGTAGAGAGTCTGTCTATATTTTGCTAACTCTCTACTTTACAAAGTATGATGTCCTTACCCAAGGACTAGCCCTTCCTGACAACATGCCTAAAGTATGTAAGATGGTCTTGCCATCCTCAATTCTAAGGAGCATTCTGGCTGTTCTTCCAAGACAGATAGTTTTCATTCTTCTGGCAGTCCATAGTATATTCAATATTCTTCTCTAAAACCATAATTTAAAGATACCAGTTCTTCTTCAGTTTTCCTTATTCATTGTGTACCTTTCATATGTATATAAGGCTATTGAAAATACCATGCTTTGTATCAGGTACACTTTAGTCCTCGAAAGGAAATACTTGCTTTTCAATTCTTTAAAGCAGTGTTTTGCAGCAGATTATCCCAATGCAATACATTGTTTGATTTCTTGACTGCGAATTCTGTGGGTGTTGATTGTGAATCCAAGTAAAATGAAATGCTTGAAAACTTCAATATTTGCTCCATTTATCATGATGTACCTTACTGGTTCAGTTGTGAAGATTTTTGTTTTCCTTATACTGAGGTACAATCCATACACAAGGCTGTAAGCTTCTAACTTCAACATTAAGTACTTCAAGTCTTCTTCACGTTCAGCAATTAAGATTGGGTCATCTGCATATCACAGATTGTTAATGAGATTCCCTCCAATCCTGATAACATGTTTATCTTCATATAGGCCAGATTCTCAGATTATTTGCTCAGCATATAGAGAATAAGTATGGTGAAAGGATACAACCTTGACACACACCTTTCCTGATTTTAAACCATGCAGTAGCCCCTTGTTCTATTCAAATGATTGCCTTTTGGTCTATGTACACTTTCTGAATGAGCACAACAAAGTTTTCTGGAATTCAAATTCTCCATAATTTGTTATGATTCACATATTCTAATGCCTTTGAATAGTCAATAAAATATAGGTAAAAATTTTTCTGGTATTCTCTGCTTTCAGCCAATATCCACCTGATAACAGCAATGATACTCCTCATTCCTGTCCTCTTTTGAATCTGACTTAAATTTCTGAAAGTGCTCTGTTAATAGACTGCTGCAAATTTTTTTGAACAAACTTTTACTTTCAGGTGATATTAATGATACTGTTTGATAATTTCTGCATTCTGTTGGATTTCCTTTGTTTGGAATGGTCATATATATAGATCTCTTCCAGTCAGTTGGCTAGGTAACTGCCTTCCAAATTTCTTCACAAAGATGAATTAACGCTTCCTGCGTTATATCCATTTGTTGAAACTTCTCAATTGGTGTTGGTGTTAATTCTTAGGTACTTGTTTTTCTCCGATGCCTTCAGTGAAGTTTGGACTTCTTCCTTCAATACTTTTGGTTCTAGAACATACTTTACATCCTGAAATAAACCAGTTATTTTTGGTTCAATGACTTTCTACTCCTTCAATTATCTCTTTCTTTTTATGCTTCCTGCATCATTCAATATTTTGCCTATAGAATCCTTCAGCATTGCCATTTGAGGCTTGAATGTTTTCTTTCAGCTTGAGAAATGCTGAGAATGTTCTTCCCTTTTGGTTTTCTATCCTAGGTTTTTGCACATTTCATTATAATACTTTATCTTCTCCAGCTGCCTTTTGAAATCTTCTGTTCAGTTCTTTTATTTCATCATTTCTTCCATTCAATTAACTATTCTACATTCAAGAGCAAGTTTCAGAGTTCTGAGAGTGATTTTGATCTTTTCTTTCTTCCTTGTCTTTTTAACAAGGTTTTGCTTTCTTCAAGTATGATGTTCTTGATGTTATCCCACAATTTGTCTGGTATTCAGTCTTTAGTGTTTAATGAGTCAAATCTATTCTTGAAATGGTCTCTAAATTCAGGTGGCCTACACTCATGGTCAAGGAACTCTGGTGGTGTGGTGGCTAAGGCATTCGCTGCTAACCAGAAGATCAGCAGTTCAAACCTACTAGCCACTCCATGAGAGAAAGATGAGGCAGTTTGCTTTAGTAAAGATTTTCAGCCTTAGAAACTCTATGGGACAGTTCTACTCTGTCAGTTTAGGGTCACTATGAGTCAGAATCAACTCAGTGACAGTGGCTATTTTAGTGGTTATACTCATGGTTGTATACTCCCTTGTAGATTTAATTTTTGGGGGTTCTATTGTGAAATTAGTATGAGCAAATGATGGTCTGTTCCAGAGTCAACCTCTGGCCTTGTTATGACTGATGATATTGAGCTTCTCCTTTGTCTCTTTCCACAGATATAGTTGATTTGATTTCTGTGTATTCTATCTCATAAGGTCCACATGTATAGTTGAGACCTATGTTGTTGAAAAAAGGAATCTCCAATAAACAGGTTGTTGGCCTTGCAAAATTCACTTCTGCAATCTTCTGTGTTGTTTCTGTCATGAGGCCTTATTATCTAATACTGATCCTTCTTGTTTCCAACTTTTGTATTCCAGTCACCCATAATTATCAAAGCATCTCGATTGCCTGTGTGATCAATTTCAGACTGCAGAAATTGGTAAAAATTTTGTTTTTTTCCATCTGTGACATTTGTGGCTTGTGTGTAAATTTGAATAATAGTCATATTAATTGGTCTTCCTTGTAGGAATATGTATGTCATCTTATCATTACAGCATTGTACTTCAAGATAGATCTTGAAATGTTCTCTTTGACAGTGAATATGACACCTTTCCTCTTCAATTTGTCAATTTCAGTATAGTAAACCACATGATTAGCTGATTCAGAATGGCCAATATCAGTCCATGTCAGTTCACTTATACCTAGGATATCTGCCTTCCAGCACTCCATTTCATTTTTGACAACTTCCAATTTTCCTAGACTCATATTTCATACATTTTATAGATTATTAATAAATGTTTACACCTGTGTTTTCTCATTTTGAGTCTGGTCATCTGCAAATGAAGATCCTGAAAGTTTTACTCCATCTACTTAATTAAAATTGACCCTACTTTGAGGAAGCAGCTCTTCCCCAATCATATTTTGAGTGCCTTTCAACCTGAGGAGCTCATCTTCTGATATTGTATTAAAAAATGTTCGGTAGCTCTTCACTGGCCAGTTTTTTTCAGAAGTGCATCTCCAGTTTCTTTTTCCTGGTCTGTCTTAGTATGGATGCTCTGCTGAAATCTGTTCAGCATAAGGAATGCTGCTGGTATTAAAAATACCAGTGGCATGCTTCTAGCCTCAGAGACTTTTGCAAGCCACAACCCCAGTACAACAAACTAAATGACAAGTCATGTTAATTTCCAAGAAAATTAACTAAGTTGTACATATAGTACTGAGCACAGTGCCAAGCTACTAACAGTGGCTATTATTATTAATAATATATAAACACACTGCTGTCAAGTCAGTTCCAGTTCATAGTGACCCTGTAGGACAGAGTAGAACTGCCCTATAAGTTTTTCTAGGCTGAAAGTCTTTACAGAAGCAAATGCTAGAGGGTTAGAATCTCCAACCTTTGTTTAACAGCCAAATGCTTTAACCACTGTACCATCAAGTCTAATTTTATTAATTTATAATATTTGTGTATTTATGGGAGCTCTGGTAGTACAGTACCTAAGGCATTTGACTGCTAACCAGAAGGCTGGTGGTTCAAACCCACCAGCCACTCCTTGAAAGGAAGGTTAGGCAATCTATTTCTGTAGTGATACTGCCTCGGAAACCCAAGGAGGGGTCACTATGAGTCAGATCTGATTTGATGGCAGTGAGTTTGGTTTTGTTTTTGGTATGTATTTATACATAAATGTAAATATATGTGCAAACATTGGTTTGATTTTACTCTTAGTCAGAAAACAAAGATACTTTTTTACTTGTTATGTTTATCTTTCAGTAAGATTCTTACAGAATCTCAATACTATGTGATGCAATCCATCCATCTAGTCACTCAGTTTGTTGAATGCCTACTTTTGCACAAACACAGTCCTAAGCTCCAAAGGAGGTTATTGTATGGAGGGCAGAACAGACAAGTAAGCATATGATGCCAATATAGTATGATAGTGACTTTCAATCAAGAAATGCTACTCAAGGTTCTGCAAGGCTCAGAATCCAAACATCCCACTGTGGCACACTAAACTCGTGGAGGATCTGGGTTGTTCCTCTAATTTCTTCCCCTATCCATCCTCTTGCCACATTTACTCTCCTTGGGCTACACATGATTTCTTCCCTTCCCCATGTTCTTGTTGTGTCTAAAGATCTGTGTACATGTTCTCTCTTCTGCCAGGTACTCATCCCCCATTCTTCGCATGTTGCTTCTTTCCCACCATTCATCTCAGCTTAAATGTCATCTCCTTAGAGAGTCCCTAAACCATCCATTGGTCTAGTGTCCTCAGTATGCTCTATCCTAGCATCCTCTATTACCCTAATCCTGTTCTCCTAGGATATATCAAGTATGTTATTATATACCAGCCTTTAAAGGCTGTGAACTTGATATAAACAGAGACCTTGTCTTTTGTTCACCACTGTACACACAACATTCAGTAGAGGATCTTGACTGTAGAAGAGCACAAAAAATATGTGTCCAATGGATAAAACTCAGGGAAAATGATACTTGAGATGAATCTTAAAGAATATGTTAGCCTTCATCGAGGGGACAAGGAGAACTCAGTGGTAAAGTGTCAAGATTTGCAGGCAATAAAATGCTTGGGAAAAATTCAAGTTTGAGTTCAAATCCCAACCTTGTTACTTATCAGCTATGTGAACTTGGCAAATATTCTTAATTTTATGGCCCAAATTATCTTTATCTATAAAATCTAAATAATAACACTTAGTTGCAGGGTTAATAGGAGGAGTACTAAATCAAACCAAATAAAATTCACAGCCGTCGAGTTGGATCCGATTCATAGAGACCCCACCTTGGGTTTCTGAGGTGGTAACACTACAGAAGTAGACTGCCCAACTGGTATCCAAAGCATATAGAGAAATACAAATAAATAAAATTATTATGTATATATTCAGATGTGATCAGGAGAACTGAAAATGGAATGAACTGAAAATACTTCAGCAGGGTGGCTCCTCATGTCTCAGTCTGAAAGTGAGAGACAGCAGTCAGACCCTAAAGTACAGGGCTACTGTGAAGAACATTGAATTGTTGCAAAGTCTTTAGAAGTATAAAGTGCCTACAGCCAGTTTTTGAAGGTCAAAGATTTAAAAATTTCTTGTTTGCAGTATCCAAAGGATGTAAAAATAATGGTCATTTCTTATTATAGGCTCTTGTTTAAATGTTGTATATTAATAACTCATTTAATCCTATCAACAACCTTATGAGCTAAATATAATTATTTCCATGATTCAACCTGGAATTACAAGGAAGTTGAGGCAGGGAGATGTTAAGAAATTTGCTCAAGATTACAGAGTTAGTACATGACAGAGCTGGGATTTCAA
This sequence comes from Orycteropus afer afer, assembly GCF_000298275.1. Lineage (NCBI taxonomy): Eukaryota > Metazoa > Chordata > Mammalia > Tubulidentata > Orycteropodidae > Orycteropus > Orycteropus afer. The sequence continues at coordinate 360,124 of NW_006922265.1, read as the reverse complement.
TCCAAGTAGTTTGATATCATATTCCATGTTTCTAACCATTGTTTTGCACTGTCACTGTGTAGCAGAAAGTTATTTAGAGTTTGGACTGTTACAGACTTGGGTTCAAATCTCTACTTCACCACTGAAAATTTTGGTGATCTTGAGCAAGATTTTGAATGTTTATTAGTTTCTATTTCCCATTTAAGGAACTCTGGTGGTGCAATGGTTAAGTTCTCAGCTGCTATCTGAAGGTTGGTGTTTTGTACACACCTACTGGCTCCGCAGGAGAAAAATCTAACTACTTGCTTCAATAAATATTATAACTAAGAAAATCCTGTGGGATAGTTCTACTTTGTCGCCTGTGTTCACTATGAGTCACACTCAACTCAAAGATACCCAACAGCTACAGCAACAACACTAATTTCCCATTTCAACATTGTAAAAATAATGATGTCTGCCTGGAAAGGGCTGTGGCAATTAAATAAACCAGAATATGTAAGGTGTCAGACTTATATTTGACATTCAACATAAGGTGGCAAATGTGACTACACATAGTAGTACTAAAATCCACTTACTGGTCTTGACATGGTTGAGATTTTACAAGCCTTGATGGCTTTTAATTGAGAAATATGCATCCATGACAGGTAATCAATACACTCATTCGGCAGCCAGGTTCCAGATGAAATAAAGCTAAAGAATGATGCAATTAGAATATACAAACAAATCCCTTGCAGAATCCAAATAGACTTGACTGCCTTCTCCATCCTAATCATGCTGCGGTGTTTGGAATGCATCTGGAAGGCATTTCCTCGCTCAATCTGGACCCAGCTAAACAAATAGGGCTTTTTTCTCTCTTCTGTTGTTTACCCATGCCTCCTTTCTCCTTGAAGCTCAGATTCCCTCCATCCAATGGGAAGACAGCACGTGGGCCCACCTCCCTAAGTGTGAAGGACACACTGTGCACCTCACTGACAAACATTGTACCTTGAAATTCACTTTGTCATTTCTTTTGCATTGGTCAGAGCAGAATGACAATAGCTGGCAATTTTAATGGGAAAATAGTTCAGGAGGCAGGTTCTCAACAGTCCTTGGCAAACCTTTCTAAAAAAAATCCTCCTCCTTTATGGAAGTCTGTGAATTACCAAATGATAAAGCTGTCTTTACAGTTCATCCTCACACTAAACTTCTCCAACTTTCCCTTCCAATATTCACAACTGTAGCTTATTAACTTTAAAATGCATCATAACTTCCATATGTCAGTGAGCATAATAAATTGTAACCTCTATCAGTTTTCTTGGTTCAAACTCTGGATTCCCTACTTGTTAGTTCTGTAATTTGGCCAGGTAATGTTAGTCCTAGTACCTCAATTTCCTTGTCTATCAAAAGATGATCCTAACAGTAACTGACATTTAGTTTGATGGCAGAACTAAGTATGATAATATATGTAAAGTCCTAACATCATTGGCTGGCACATAATAACCTCACAATACATACTAGCACTAACTATTATTATTATTATTACTGTAATTGCTGTTGTTGTTTTTAGGTGCTGTTGAGTGGGCTCTGAGTCATAGTGACCCTATATACAACATAGTGGCTAAAGCACTTGACTGCTAACCAGAAGGCTGGTGGTTCAAACCCATCAGCCACTCCTCGGAAGGAAGGTTGGGCAATCCTACTTCCGTAGTGATACTGCCTCGGAAACCCAAGGAGGGGTCGCTATGAGTCGGGGCTGACTCGACAGCACATAACAACAACAACAACATATACAACAGAATGAATGAAATACTGCCAGTCCTGTGCTAGCCCCACAATCAATGCTATACCTAAGCCCATCTTTGCACCCATTGTGGCAAACCAACTCATTGAGGGCCTTGCCCTTCTTCACTGACCCTCCACTTTACCAAGCATAATATCCTCCTCCAGGAAATGGTCCCTTCTGACAACATGACCAAAGTAGGTGAGACAAAGTCTAGCCATTCTGGCTTGCTAGGAGTATTCCAGCTGCACTTCCTCCAGGACAGATTTGTTAGTTGTTTTAGAAGTTCCCTGTTACTCTCAGTATTCTTCATCAATATTCCAACTCCAAAGCATCAACTTTTCTTTGGTCTTCCTTATTCATTGTCCAGCTTTCACATGCATATGAGACAATTGAAAATACCAAGGCTTGGGTTTGGTGCACCTTAGTCTTCATAGAGAAATATTTGCTCTTCAGCACTTTAAAGAGGTCTTTTGCAGCAGATTTGCCAAGTGCAATACGTTGTCTGATGTCTTGACTGCTGCTTCCATTGGTGTTGATTGTGGAACAAAGTAATATGAAGTTTTTGACAACTTCTGTCTTTTCTCCATTTATCATGATGCTGCTTATTGGCCCAGTTGTGAGGATCTTCATTTCCTTGATGTGAAGGTGTAATCCATACTGCTGACTATAGTCTTTAATCTTCATCAGGAAGTACTTCAAGTCATCTTCAATTTCAGCAAGCAAGGTTGTGTCATTTGCATATTGCAGGTTGTTAATGAGCCTACCTCCAATCCTGATGCTGCATTCTCCTTCATATGGTCCAGATTATTGGATTATTTGCTCAGCATACAGATTGAACAAGTAAGGTGAAAAGATACAACCTGGACAAACTCCTTTCCTGATTTTAAACCATGCAGTATCCCCTTGTTCTGTTCGAACAACAGCCTCTTGATCTATGTACAGCTTCCTTGTGAGTATAGTTAAGTGTTCTGGAATTCCCACTCTTCTCAATGTTATCCATAATTTTTTATGATCCACATAGTCAAATGTTTTTGCATAGTCAATAAAATATAACTAAACATCTTTCTGGTATTCTTTGCTTTCAGCCAAAATCCATCCAATATCAGCAACAATATCCTTCATTCCACATCCTCTTCTGAATACAGCTCTTGTTTCTGGAAGTGCCCTGTCACTATACAGCTGCAACTATTTTTGAATTGTATTCAGCAAGATTTTGCTTGCTCATGATATTGATAGTGTTCAATAATTTCCACATCCCTGTTGAATGGAAGTTCTGGTAGTGTAGTGCCTAAGGCATTTTACTGCTAACCAGTAGGCTGGCAGTTTAAACCCACCAGCCACTCCTCAGAAGGAAGATTGGGTAATCTACTTCTGTAGCGATATCACCTCAGAAACCCAAGGAGGGGTTGCTATGAGTCGAATCGACTCAATAGCAGTGAGTTTTTTTTTTTTTTTTTTTTTTTCCCTTGAGGATGTGTATAAATATGGATCTCTTTCAGTCACTGGTCAGGTAGCTGTCTTCCAAATCTCTTGGCATAGCTGAGTGAGTGCCTCCAGTGCAGCATCCAGTTGCTGAAACATCTCAATAGGTTTTCCAACAATTCCTGGAGCCTTGTTTTTTGCCAGTTCCTTCAGTGCAGCTTCAACTTCTTCCTTCAGTACCACTGGTTCTTGATCATTTGCCACCTCCTGAAATAAATGAACATTGACCAATTATTTTTTGTGCAGTGAATCTGTGTATTCTTTCCATCTTCCTTTGATGTTTCCTGCATCATTCAATATTTTGCCCATGAAATCTTTCAATATTGCAACTCTAAGCTTGAATTATTTTAGTGTTTTCAACTTGAGAAATGTCGAGCATGTTCTTCCCTTTTGGTATTCTATCTCCTGGTCTTTGTACATTTCATTACAACAATTGACTTTGTCTTCTTGAGCTGCTTTTTAAAATCTTCTGTTCAGCCTTTTACCTTGTCACTTCTTCCATTTGGTTTAGTTACTTTCTATTCAAGAACAATTTTCAGAATCTCTTCTGACATCCATTTGGTATTTTCTTCCTTTCCCATGTTTTTAAATACTTTTTGTTTTCTTCATGTATGATGTAATTACCACCACTCTAGATATTGGGTCAAATACCAGAGATGGACTAATTTAGATCAATTAACATAACTTTTATGGATAGTACTTTCTAGTAGGATTGGAATTAGTGCAAAGTTCATTGGATTTAGAGACAGATAAGCTCAGATTCAAATTTTGGCTCTGCCACTTCTGTGTGACTTTGGGTAAGTCACCGATGATTTCGTGCAGATCTTGACATTAGCTTGATATAAAATTGCTTCCAAAGTAGCCAGTCATAAGACCAATAAATTAGAAAGGTCATTTGGTTATCATTTTGTCCAATGCAATCATTTTACTGATAGGGAAAAAAGAATCCAAGTTTTAAAGAAGTTGAGTGACTCATCTGAGTTGACACAGCTACTAAAAGACTGACCCTAAGGATAGAATCCAGTGATGTTCCAGCAATCAATGTGTCCCCTAGCCTGCAAAAACAAAACTGAGAAACAAAATAAGCAAAACAGGGTATTAAGATTAAGAAAGAAAGGGAGGAAGAAAGGAAGAGGGGGTAAAAATAACGAATGAAAAGAAGTAAGGAGAATGGGAAAGGGAGGAGAAAAAACTGAACTGAGTGTTTGGCATCATTTGGAAGACATGAAAATCCTGTGGCATAGAGTGTGCTGAAGCCAGCATTGTCAGTAGTGAGGAAAGCAGGTGAGGAGGAGAGACTGTATGAATTCAAATCCTAGTTCTACTACATAGTAGCTGTGCGCTCTGAAAAAATAAAGCACTTCTCTGGGTCTCAATTTCCTAGTATTACATTCTCCACATGATTGTTGTGAGAGTTAAAGTGAGGATTGGTATATAATTCTCAGTACCAGGTCTGGCACATAGGAAGCATTCACATTATTTAGCTATCATTATTAAATGTAAAGGTAATTGTCATCTCTTTTTTCCTTTACTTTTATAGCCCTTGTTTTGAAGTCATTGAGATAGTTTATGTATTCTCAGATAAACACCATAAATCTAACTTTCTTGGAAGTTATTACAAGAGAAACAGAGGGCTGGGATGGTGGGAGGGGAGCCTGTAGAGAAAATTACCACTAACATGTTCAGTGACTTCTATGTGTAAAGTACTGTGTGAGGAGCATTGTACTTCTCCTACTTACTCCCTGTCACAGGCTATTTGGTAGGTACTATTGCTGTCATTTGACAGATGGAAAAAATGAAACACAAAGCAGTCAAATAATTTGGCCAAGACATTTCAGAATAAAAAAATTTCTCTCCCTTCCATATTTTTGTCCCTGCCTACCAAGAAGTCACTGAATACCTACCTATTTCTAAAAGAACTAACTTATATTCCCAGAAATCTTAAGAAGAAAGATCTGAGAAAACCATTACTGCCTTATAGGCAAACCATTGCTATTAGTTGTCTTATACCATTTCCATGAAAAGCTCTTATTAATTTTTCCATCCCCTTATGTCCTTCTCTAAACTATGAACCACCAGAGTTAAAAGCAAACAGTCTCTGAGTTTACTTGTCTGTTTGTGTTCTTCTTCATTCTTAGGATAGATTGTATTGCTGCTCACAAAACAGCTTAAGTTCTTGGATCTTGATGGAAATATCTATTAAGGTAAGAAATAAAAGTATTTATATATATATAAATTTTCTTGTACTTTGTTGCTTTCAGAAACATATTGGTGGGCAAAGAGGAGAAGAGAATAACCGTGGTCATTGTCTTCTTTTCTCTTTTGTCTTGAGAAAATCCTGTGGATTAGCAAGTGTCATTCTCAATAGACCTCTGCCAGTAGGCTCCATTGCAGTTGGTAGAAGTGACTGGCAATAAATGCTCAGATCTCTTTGATGAAGGATTTTCTTAGTAACTGGGGAAGTCTGAAGGAAAAGAGTAAGCCTTTATTTGCATTGCCCCTCTAGTAAGTAGAATATTCTTACACATCAGGTTAATGTTGTCTAAAATGAATTCAAATTGACATGGAAAGAGCTAGACTTAAATAAATTTAAGTAAAGTATTTGGCTATAATAAGATATTTCTGCATTTGTCTTCTTTGCATATGTTAACATTTTATGGACCTTTTAGTTTAGAATACTGAGGAGGACGTTCGTGAAAATACAATATTGTATTTTAACAGAAACTCTTGAGTATCTTGGGGTATTCTCTGCTTCTTTATATTTTGGTCCTTTATTTAGATGATAGCCCATTTTTTGAAGAGAAAATCTGGAAGAGAAAGTATTGTATGTCCCTGTGTGTATAGAGCTTTTTTGGATTGTAAAGAAGAGAAACATATTCAACTTACCTCAGCAGATGGTACTTATTTTAAGAGTCCCTGAAAAAGTAAGGAAACAGAGGCAACTATCTCAGCAGTAATAGAGTTAGGTCTCATAAAGAGCAGGAGCAACAGGGAGGATATAACAGTGACCCAGCAGGAAAGCCCTGGACCTCTTTGTGTTGCCATGACTTCATAACTGCTGAGAACCACTTCCTACTCTAGCCAAACTTCCTTAATTGTAGCTCAGAGAGATAGACTTCTCCCACTTCTCTCACTACTACAGCTGCTTCTGCTTCTGTCTGAATCTTGGCTGCTTTGGAATGCTCAAGTGCAATGTCACATCCATATTTCTAATGTAAAAGGATCAGGCAGAGTGATTTTTTGTCACTATCCTTTATGGCATATCCTACTGGGCAAAGTCCCTCTGTGAAACATTTTCTAGGTTACTGTATTCTCTCATGTCTAACAGACAGCTGTTTGTCTATAGGTGTTATGCAAATATTTGTTAATTTAGTTGTGGCTAGGGTAGCAAATCCACATGATATAAAACATGACGAAGTGGAAGAAACAGTCTTTGGCCTCTCATATATAAGTGTTACTAGAATGCTCAGGAATTTTCAGAAAAGACCCCATTCTTTGGAATGCTAGGTTTCTGGCCTGATCAGAATACTGGTTATTGATTCCTCACTCACTGGAGTGTCCTTAGAAACACCAGACTGCAACAGGTCCCTTGGTTCACATATGACTACAGGCAGTCTCTTGGTTGCAAATGAGATCTATTCCTAAGTGTGTCTTTAAGTTGGATTTGTAGGTAATTGGAACAGGTGTATGTGGTTCTTATTTGGACTTACTTTAATGGCATATGGCTTAAGGTATTTGACTGCTAACCAGAGGGCTGGGAGTTGAAACCCACCAACCACTCCTCAGAAGAAAGATTAGGCAATCTACTTCCATAGAGATATCTACCACCTCAGAAACCCAAGGAGGTATCGCTATGAGAAAAATCAACTCAAAAGCAATGAGTTTGGTTTTTTTGGTTAGTGTGAGAAGAGTGTTCTGGTGGTTAAAACTTTGTGCTACTAACCAAAAGGTTGGCAGTTCAAACCTACCAGCTGATCTGTAGGAGAAAGATGAGGCAGTCTGCTTCTGTAAAGATTTTTAGCCTTAGAAACCCTGTGGGGCAGTTCTACTCTGTCCTATAGGGTCACTTTGAGTCAAAATCAACTTGATGACATTGGGTTTGGTTAGTGCAAGAAAAGGCTTGAAGTTTTTTCAGTGATTTAAAGCTATACATTGCAGCAATGAAGTTGATTGTCATGAAGAATTTGCTGTGAGAAGGGATTGGGAGCTCTCGTAGCATAGTGCCTAAGGCATTTGACTGCTAACCAGAGGCTGGTGGGCCAGCCACTTCTCAAAAGGAAGATTGGGCAATACTGCCTTGGAATCCCAAGGAGGGGTCTCGGCTTGGCAGTGAGTTTGGTTTTGAAGTTTAGGAATTGGTTCATTCATTTCAAAGTGAGGATAGATTTACATAACATTAAAGGGAAAGTAAGAATTGTCCATAAGACAGACATTCATAACCTGGGGACTGCCTATACATGACTGAAATCTTTTGGAGCACTGTGGCGAAAAAATCTATAATTTGACAGAAAGAAAGACACAAGCTCAGACCATAAAGAATAAAAGGCAGGCTATGGTTATGTGCTATAAAGAACAATATAAGGAAAAACTTAATAAAAGGGAGAGATACCCTTTTGGTAAAGGAACCAAAAGGAGAAATTTGAGAGAAAGGTCCATGGTGTAGTGGTTAAAGCATTTGGCTGCTAACCAAAAAGTCAGTGGTTCAAACACACCAGCTGCTCCATGGAAGAAAGATGTGACAGTCTGCTTCTGTAAAGATTTATAGCATTAGAAACCATGTGGGTCACTATGAGTCAGAATTGACTCGATGCCAGTGAGTTTGGTTTGGAGTTTGGTAAAGGTCCATAGAGTGAGATACAGAAGGTAAGAGGCTTTCCCATAGGGCTAGAGCTTCAAGAAAAGACTTTTAAGATTATTTGAGGAAGCACAGGAAGAACAATGAGATGTCCTTTTCTAAAACTAAGAGATTCTGAGGCTAAGGATGACCAATGAAGGGTCATCCTCATTAAGACATCTGATTCATCCACCCCAAAGAAACAGTGGGTGGCTCAAGATAGGAGAGGTCTTAGATGGGAAATGCAGGAGGGAGTGGGGAAGGGAACAGAAAGGAAAGGAAGGGGGAAGGGAAAAGAAGGAAGGGAAGGGAAAGGGGAAGGGAAAAGGAGGAAAGGAAAGGAAAAGGGAAGGGAAGGGGGAAGGGAAGAGAAGGGAGATAAGTAAGTGACTTAGTGAGTTTCTAGAGGGAAAGATTTCCTAATGTCTATTCTCTCCCTCTACTCAAACCTTCAGCAACTTAAAGTAATTGATGGCAGCCAATACTGGTGTTTATTCACTTGAATTTCAGTACACATCTGTGAAAATCATATAACACCAGACTTTTCCTATTTCACAGAAAAAATTAAGTTGATGGATAAAATTTTCTCATTTTTAATCATTTTTCCTCTAGTTTTCCCTTGGACCTTTGTAACCTGTTCTTATTTGGCCTTCCACATGCAACTTCTAATGACTAAATTAATGGGAAAGTAGAAATGATGTTAATGGAAAGACTCAAAAATAGTTGATCATGCTTAGGTCAAGATACATTTTTTATGGATTTGAATAAACTGCCCTGCTTTACTTTTGCCTTTCTGCACAATAATCTAGTCATATTTTGTACTCATAAAATTGTACCTAGTTCAGACACTGGGGTTAATTGTATCTTTGTCCTGCAGCTGTGCAATGATTACAGCATTCTGTGACTTGCAGGTGTTTTGTCACCTGGATGATATAGGGAGACATGGTGTAGGGTCATAGTTTCCATATACCATTCTAATATGTGGATATAAGATTTATTTTTGACTTAATTTTCTTGACTTTCCTTTCTAAAACACTTCATTAGAAGTTCTCACATGCAAGAGGTACATTTTCCCATGTTTGCCAGGCAGTGAGGTGACCCCTGCCTGCAGTGTCTCGCCTAAAGATAAGCCAAGCCCACTGGGACATTTGGTAAAATCAAGAACATGTAAGCTACTGCATGCAAGTTCCACAGGATACTCAGTAGTTTCCTTTTCTTTTGGGGAAAACTGCCCCTGACAAGATAGTGAGTGAGTAAAGTGATACTGCTTTTAAGGAACAAATCAAACTCACTACCAGTGTTGATACCTCCTCATTGTGATCCCATTGGGTTTCCAAGGCTAAAAATCTTTATGGAAGCAGATGGCCTCATCTTTCTTCCACAGAGCACCTTGTAGGTTTGAACCACTGCCTTTTGGTTAGCAGCCAAGTACCTTAACCACTGTTCCACCAGAGTTCCTTCTTAAGGAACTAGGAGGCTAAAACTCCTTCATGACTAATTGACAAAGCCTAGAAAAGAAGTAGTGATACTGCCTCGGAAACCCAAGGAGGGGTCACTATGAGTCGGGTCCAACTCGATGGCACATAACAACAACAAAAACAACAACAGAAAAGAAACCAGAGTTTGGTCAAGAATATGTATTGAACACCTGGCATATGTCATAGGATTAAGGCTAGCTGAAGAAGAAAGCCTCACATCTAGTTCTGTGAATATAAAGAGCCATTTTATGGGAGGAAAGAGCCAAAATATGAATCATGTTGAAACGCCTCCAAGGGGATAGACTTCGGTTGAGGTTCTCAGCCACAGCACTGGATAGTGAATTCCATGCTTGAATTCAGGGAACCAGATTTCCAAGAAGCCTAAAGCCAAAAATTTTATTCAAGGGCTGGTTAGACAAGGAAATTTTATCTGGGTTTGAGCCAAACCATGGAGCTCCAAGATAATGTCTTCAAGAGATGGCCAGATGTCAAGCAACATAGAGAACAAATAGAAACTCCAGAACTGAAGGGCAAAAAAAAAAAAAAAAAAAAAAAACTTCCTTTCAGATGGTAGAAAAAAAGACAGGCAGAGCTGATGGCCAGAAATGAAATGGCTAACACTCATATAGTACTTACCATGTGACAAGCACATTCAGTACTTACATATATTAACTCATTTAAATGAGATCAGTGCTATTATCATCCCATCTTGCAGACTGGAAAATTGAGCAGAGAATTCAACTAAATATCCCAGGTTCATACAACTAGTAAGAGGTGGAGCCAGGATTTGTACTCAGGTCATATGGAGTACCTGGGTGACACAAATTGTTAAGTTCTCAGCTACTTACAGAAAGGATAGAAGTTCAAGTCTACCCAGAGGTGCTTCAAAGAAAGGCCTGTGAATCTCCTTCCATAAAATGAGCCACTGGAAACCCTATGGAGCACACTTCTACTCTGACACACATGGTGTTGCCATGGGTTAGATGGCAATTGGAAATATGGCTCCATAATTAATGTACCCAGTAACCACACTATATTGCCTCTGCAATTTCAAAGGACTCTCATGGCTCTAACTTTGAATAAATTAGAGTAGTGCAGACTGATTGACCCAAACAAAGTCAAGCTTTCAGTTTGCCTCCACAGATTTGTGAGTTTAGTGTGTACCACACAGGCTTAAAATTAGACCAAAGCGGGGAATTGCCCAGTGATTAGGAGATCTCCAGCCATGACTGTTTACAAATTTGGAGCTTATCATAATTCTCAGTGTTTGTTCAGCGTGAGGTGCTCTCTCTGAAATTCCTTTCTTGTTTGCCTTTTCTGGCACTGGAAAATCTGTTAGATAGTGTGTCTGTAAATCACTCCTATCAGACATGGTCCAGGAAGGCATCTCCATGATTCAGACAGGAGCTGAGATATATTTGCTTCCTGACTGTTAACGTCAAGGGGTTCATCTGTGCTGAGCTCAGGCCAGCCCGGTGGCCCCAGTGCTGACAAACAGAAGCCACGATTCAATCACCTCCGAGGTGGTGCCAGGTGTCCTCAACCTCCAATTGCATTTTCTGGCCTTGTCTGTACACGAGGTTAGCTGAGGTGACCCTCTTTGCCCTTAAGAAACAGAAGGCCTAACCAATCTATCTCTCTTACCCTACTCCTGGGAGACTGGCCAGCTTCTGAAATGTAGCATGTGACTTTTTCCAACTCTTTCCCCATAAGAAAAGGCTTTTGGTTTTGTGGCTTGCCAGAAAAACTCTCCAGTAAGACTTAGAATATAAGACCAATTTACTACCCCCACCCCACCATGCACCTCTCTTTTAAAGAAAGAAAGAAACAGCCTTTTGGTACCATTCTTTGACTCGAGCTGCCCTCACTGCCCTCCTTAGCATCTAGCAGGCAATCTCTTTACACCAGAATCATCAGGAAAGCATTGGTTGACAGGATGTGTTATTGCTTCTGATCCCATTGGTCATATCGTGTACCATCTTAACTCCTAACCTAATTCGATGGATGCAGCTTGACAGGACATTGTTTAGATGCTAGTCTAGCTTCCTGAGCTGTGCTTAAGGCTCTACCTCCCTGGTGGATTCCTGGGGACCTGCACAGCATTCAGAATACTCCAGGCATAGCTCTTGAGAAAAATAAGTATAAGGGTAGCAGCCTGTCTCTACCTTCAGGGTTCATTTCCAGGAAATACCTGGGGCCATGCTTGTCTTTTTAACTGAAGAAGTTTAAAGTTCTTACTTAAGTCAGTATCAGGAAAATAAAAGTGTTTAAGGGACTGAGGTTACAGTGACCCTCAGAAAGCTCTTTTCAATGTATTTTCATATTCAATAAAATAAATCAATAAAGACAGCACACTCAATAAATAGAATGCCAATGACATTTTATGCATCTCCCATTTAAAATAAGAGGCATTGTCCAATTCAATTCCATTTACTACCACCAGCCCAGAAGAAACATTCAGCTTGTGCATTTGTTATACTTTGCTGTAGAAAAGTACATTTTAAGACACATTTAGTTTTTCTGAATCTGATCCAAATCTTCAGGGTTTTTTTTTTTTTTCCTGATTTTATAGCCAGAGTTAATTTCATCAGTCTTCTGTGTCCCACATTTTGCTCAAGATGCAGATATAAAGCATATGCCGCCAGCTCCTTTACACACCTGACACTCTCCCTCCTGCTCAATCAGGGACAGGGGAGTGAGGGTGGGGAAAAGGTTTCATTCATTTACCTTTCTCCCTTTCAACACTTCTTTGCAAAAGCTATTGTTCTTGCTGTCCCCCTAAACTACCCAAATTAACTCCTTAACTCTTTTTTCTAATCCAATTCCACATTATTTCTTGATAGTTCTGGTGTCATAGAGATCTCATTTGAGTCCTGTCTCTGATGTTTAATAGCTGCAAAGTCTTGGATAAGGTACTTAACCACAGATAACCTAAGTGTCATGATCTGTAAAATGGGGAGATACTACTACATTTCTGTTGAGTGATTTTAACTATTAAATGATATAATGTGTAGAAATTAACTTACCACAGTGTTGGCCTCACAGATCATGTTTAGAGATGATGATCATTAAGAGTTGTAGTACTAGTGATGACAAGCGTGGGTTTTGTCATGAGAGTCACTCAGAATTGTTTTCCAGAATCTATCATCTGTTAAGAGCTCTGGTAGCACAGTGTCTAAGGCACTTGACTGCTAACCAGAAGGCTGGCAGTTCAAACCCACCAGCCACTCCTTGGAAGGAAGGTTGGGCAATCTACTTCCATAGTGATACCACCTTGAAAACCCAAGGAGGGGTTGCTAAGAGTCAGTGCTGACTCAACAGCACATAGCAACAACAACAACCATCTGTTACCATTAAGACTTTGAATTAGCTTCTCAATTCTCTGAACTACACTTTCTTCATCTGTAAAAGGGGATAATAATACAATCAGCCTGCCATAAAAGAGTAAGTGAGGTATGAAAGCTCAAAGTCATGAAACAAGAGATCGTCTTAATGAAATAACTAGGGAGACTCTGTATAGTCTGCTGACCAGAGTTTAAAGAGTTCATCTTCACATTCCAAATCCATTAATCTCCTGACAGTGATTAGGTACCATCTGTACCTTGAGTAATAATGAGGCAATTCTTCCTACACTTTAGATGGGTGGTGCAAATGGTTAAGGATTGCGCTACTAAATGAAATGTTGGCGTTTCAAACACAGCCAGAGATGCCTTGGAAATAAGTCTTGGCAATTTGCTTCTGAAAGGACACAACCTTGAAAATCTTTGTGGAACAGTTCTATTCTGAACACATAGGGTCACTATGAGTTGGAATTGACTTGATAGCAACCAACGACCACAACAGTATCAACAGGCTGCTTTGTCAGACCGTCCTGCGATTAGACCAGTAGAATACTGAAGATGCAAGCATTCTCCCTCATTCTCAGACAGGACTGACTGCAGTTTCACTACTCAATTTCACCTCTGACTGTAGAAAACAAGAATTTTATCTAATCTCTTTTTGAAAATACTGGATGGGCATAGGATTGGAGCCAATTACAAAGGATATTGTATGTGAAATTGTGTTACCATGGGATACTTTACCATGAAGTTTCATTGTATCTATCTTCAAATATTTTGTGAAGCTAAATGATATAATACAATATCATTTAGCACGATTCCTGGCACATTCTTATTCAATCTTAAGAAATATCTGTATTGTAAAAGATATGACAAATACATTGAAACAAAAGTTCTTGAGGTTTTCAGGAGGGTATAAAGAAGTAAACTGAAATAAACCAGAATACATTTAATAAGAGCTCCACATTGGGGAGAGATTATTGCAATTCTGTGTTATTAGAATTCATAAAATTTATCACCTACAATAAATATGTATCTGTAATTCTTGGGGCAGATTTGAATTAAATACATATGATCAACCCATAGATTTTTTTGATTCATCAGACAGACAGGATGGCAACTCTTTGACCTTCACAAACCACCGTGGCAGAGCTTGTGTGATTTTTTTAGTACTGACTTAAAGCTTGATGTTTATTTTAATAAAATCTCACCTGAAAAGTATTGTGAGTTTCCCTGTGTTCCTATGTCTTGGATGGGCCCTCACTGCCAAGGAAGAGAAAGCAGCTAATCTCTGAGCCAGTTAGAGCACTGTGAAAAGATCTCCCTTTATGGTCTTGCCAAAGGGGCAAGGAGACTGAATCTTCTGACCTCCTCTAACCCCACAGTAGGAAGACAGAATCACCCTCAGTAGCCCAAGTCCTATCCCTGTGAGTCCAGACATGCTGCCTCCCTCTAGGCCTTTAACCAACCCTGACACCAACCATTTCTCCCATAGCACCCACTGCCTCTCTGCTAGGCTCAATAATTCACTGCATTGGCCACACAGAACTCACAGATTATGGGGTGCATCAGGAAAGCACCAGACTACGATTCAAGTTCAGAAATGCATTCAGTCTCTTGCAGCCAGACGTCTCACTCAGCAGTTGGCAGTCTCGGTAGCCCATTGCCCTCTTGGTAGTGCATGTCTCTCACATCTCTCAGGAGCATATTTCTCTCAGAAGCACGTCTTTCTCAGCCAGCAGTCAAAGAGATGACTTTAGCTTCTAGGAGGGTTCCTTTTGAGCCTGGCAGAGTGGCCAAACTAACCAATCCCAACATAAGAATTCTATACATATGAGAGAGACAGAACTTCCCAGAAAATTACTTTGTGCTACTCCCAACAGAAATACCCTAGGTGGATAACTTTAACAATCAGGAGCTACTCAGTTGCTCATGGCCAGTTCCACCATGGAGTTTACAAAGACTTATGGCTAGAAAAGCCACCTATGTAACTTACTATACCACAGGTCTGTACAATCTGTCTTCATTGAAAGAAGGGACTGATACTATACTGATTTCCCATGACACATTGTTGGTGCTCAAGGCACAGTCATTGTAGCTTTATCTTTAAATCATTTTTTAAATAGTAATTTAATATACAATTCCATCATATAACATGTGCTATGTTCTTGTTAGGTTTTGAAGGCATAAGAGTAGAAGAGATTTGGTTGGCCTCTGATCCCAAGGAATTCACAGTGTCAATGAGAAAATAGACACATACCTACACAATGAGAATACAACATGGAGGGCATATTGTAGAGGAAAGTACTTAGAAGCTTGGATACCAGCAAAAAGCTTCTGCAATCCTAGTGAGAGAAAGAGAAAGAAGGGTTCTAACAAGGACAGTGGTCAAAGAAATAGAAAGAAGCAGACAGAGGAAGTATCTCAGAGTAGGGAGCACAGTGAAAGTGTAGGGCAAAGGAGAGCCAGGAAACCCAGAAAGCTAAAACTCTAAGAAAAGAATAGTTTTTAATCTTTCAAATCAACATATTTGGATTTCATCCACTACCAGACCAATTTCTAAGGAGTCTGAACCCCTGGTAATTCATTTTAGCACCTTTTAAGCCATCTGTGATGATCAATTGTTTGATGTAATAAGAAAATTACTACTGATAGAGTTAGGTATTTTTAGTTTGTTTTCCTTTAAATATTATTTTATTTTTCTTTTTTGTCCCAAGTGCTTTGGAAGTTAGAAGGAAGCTGTGAGTCATCTGCTGCCTAGCTGGGAAGGCTGGAGGTGGGTGATGCCATTACCAGCTGATAGAAAATCAGGTTATAAGCCCTATTTGTTTTCCAGTGTCTCCAAGATGTGACATTAGGAGGTGATGGCTGCAGTTATGGGGAGACATTTGTTCCAATGATGTTCATAAATACACTTTGTTAGACAGTTATGTCAAACGCACCTGCTTTCTCCTCCCTCTCTAAGGGCAGGCTGTTTTACAGCTGTTTGATTTCTCTCTCTGAGATAGGGATGTGCTGACAGAGATTCTGGAACTCAGGTGTGAGATGTGGAATGCTAAATCTACCTGCAGTATTTGTGTAGGAGGAAAAGGGCAAGATGAGGGATGAGAGAAGGCTGGGGGAAATTTTAACCCTGCAAGATAACATTTGCATTTCAGCTGGAGACTGAGCCTGACAGAGAAGAAATAGAGAGCACTGGAGACTGGCAGGAATAGACAGTTAATTGCTAAATGATTTGTTGTTGTAAGCTAGCACTGAGTTGGACCCTGCCTCATGGCACCTCACTCATAATAGTGCAAAACACTGCTTAGTTCAGCACTATCCCCATGTTCTGGACCATTGTCTAGACTGGACCATTGTCATTTATGTGTTTTCATTGGCTGATTTTATTGCGAGACCATTCTTCATAGCCTATCTAAGTCTGGAATTTCCACTGAAACCTGTTCAACATCATAGCAACCTGCAACTCTTGACTGACAATCAGTATGGCTGTATGTGAGGAGAATTGGTTATACATGAGATGAACCTGAGTCTCCCTCATGTAAAACAAGAAATGTACAACTGAACTAGCAATGGCCCCTATTGGAAAATTAAAAGGCTTCTCTTTTCTTTTTTTTTCCCCTGGGTTGGAGCCTCAGCTTTAGAAATTGGTAGAGAAGGTGTACTAATTCTTTTTGGGATTCCTCAAAGGTTCTGAAGGAGAGCACATGTATTGAGGTTCAGTTAGCCTGGCAGTGTGACGGTAGACTTTATTTTTATAAATAAAATGTGATTCTGTTCTAGATGAAAGTTTACACTGCATATTAGGTTCTCCTTTTATAATTTTTGTACAAATTGTTCTGTACCACTGGTTACAATTTTTATAATGTGTCAGCATTCTCGTTATTTCCATTGTTTAATCTGTTTATATTGATCTAGTTTCCCTTTCCCTCCATGCCTTCTCATCTTTGCTTTTGGATAAATGTTGATACTTTAGTCTCATATAGTTAATTGTTTAAGGGAGCACATTACTCACAGGTGACATTGTTTATTTCAAAAGTCAATCTATTATTTGGCTGAGGAGCTCTGGTAGCATAATACGTTAGGCACTTGACTGCTAATGAGAAGGCTGGTGGTTCAAACCCACCAGCCACTTCATGGAAGGAAGGTTGGGCAATCTCCTTCCATAGTGATAATGCCTCAGAAACCCAAGGGGGAGTCGCTATGAGTCGGGGCCGACTTGATGGCACATAGCAGCAACAACAACAATTATTTGCTGAAATGTGACCTGCAGAATAGTTCAAGGGGTATCTTAGAGCAAGAGTCTCTCTCCATCCTTTAAGTCTGACTTTTCCAGGAATTTGAGTTTTGTTCTACACTGTTCTCCCATTATATCCAGGACCTTCTATTATATACTATAGCTGGGTACCGTCTAGTTCTTCCGGTCTCAGGTTAGAAGAGGCTATGATTCATGTGGGTTATCAGTCCGTGGATGTGTTTCTTCTTTGAGGCTTTAATTTCCTTCATTCTCATTTGATCCATTCAAGTAAAAACCAATAGTTGTATATTTGATAGTCACTTGCAAGCTCAGAAGATGCCAGACACTGTTCACCAACTAGGACATTATTTTTGTGAACTATGTTATGCCATTGACTAAGGTGTCCCCCAAAACTATTGTCCCATGCCTTCTAATCCAGTAAACCAATCCTATGACTTGTTTGGATATGTCTAGGAAGCCTCCATAAGTGCCTCCTATGTGGTTTGTTATATATGTAGATATATATGCAACACACATAAACATGTATAAACATATGCCTACAGATACATCTATACATGAGTGTGGATTTACTCACATATGCCTTTCTATATGCATATATGCATTCATATCTACCTACATAACCACACACACACACACACACACACACATATATATATATGTTGTTGTTATGTGCTGTCAAGTTGGACCCAACTCATAGCGACCCTTCCTTGGGTTTCTGAGGCAGTATCACTATGGAAGTAGATTGTCCCATCTTCCTTCTGAGGAGTGGCTAGTGGGTTTGAACTGCCAGCCTTCTGGTTAGCAGTCAAATGCCTTAGGCACTACACTACTAGAGCTCACACACACACACACACACACACACATGTGTATATGTATATATGTGTATATATGTATATGTGTATATATGTATATATATGTATATATATTTACTGTTGGGCAAAATTGGATGTTACAGCTCTGGTATATATCTATATCTATAAATATATATGTATATGAATTTACTGTTGGGCAAAATTGTATGTTACAGCTCAAAACCCATTGCCATGGAGTTGATTTGACTCATAGTGACCCCTCCTTGGGTTTCCGAGGCAGTATCTCTATGGAAGTAAATTACCCAATCTTCCTTCCAAGGAGTGGCTGGTGGGTTTGAACCACCAGCCATCTAGTTAGCAGTCAGATGTCTTAGGCATTATGCCACCAGAGCTCCTGTATGTTATAGCTTTTACTGAAATTGTCTCTTTTTCTTCTGTACTTCTTAGTGTCTTTATTTATCTTGACCAAGTTATCCTAACTTCACTCGTATTTGGAATTGCCTTTCCTTTCACCAGAAGTAATGTGTCTACTATCTAGAAAATGATATGCCCCTCTTCCATCCCTCAAATCATCAATGAATTTTGCTTTCTGTCTAAGTATCCTACCACTCATGTGTCAGTTTGTCATACTGTGCTGGCTTATGTGTTGTTGTGAGGCTTAAGACTATGTCACTGGGATTTCAAATACCAGCAGGGTCACCCATGGTGGATAGGTTTCAGTGGAGCTTCCAGACAAGGACAGACTCAGAAGAAAGAAGGTGCCATCCATTTCTCAAAGAACTGGCCAGTGAAAACCTTATGAATTTCAGTGAAACACTGTCTGATATATTACTGGAACAATTTATGAATAGCTCTGAAACATTGTCTGATATAGTGCTAGAAGATGAGCCCCTCAGGTTGGAAGTCACTCAAAATATAACTGGGGAAGAGCTGCCTCCTCAGAGTAGAGCCAAGTGTAATAATGTGGATGGGGTAAAGCTTTTAGGACCTCCATTTGCTGATATGGCATGACTCAAAACAGGAAGAAACAGCTGCAAACATCCATTAACAATCGACATTGAATGTATAAAGTATGAATCTAGGAAGACTGAAAGTTGTCAAAAATGAAATGGAATGCATAAAGATCATTTTTCTAGGG
Source organism: Orycteropus afer afer (assembly GCF_000298275.1). Taxonomy (NCBI): domain Eukaryota; kingdom Metazoa; phylum Chordata; class Mammalia; order Tubulidentata; family Orycteropodidae; genus Orycteropus; species Orycteropus afer. Next base: position 341,043 of record NW_006922265.1, on the reverse strand, counting down.
ATTCTTGAGCGAAATGGACTGGTTTTGGCCATTTTTGAATCAGACTACTATATGATCTCCTATGCTGGGAATGACAAATTGAAGAGGAATGGCATGGTGTCCATCATTACAAAGAATGTTTCAAGATCTATCCTGAAGTGAAATGCTGTCAGTGATAGGATAATATCCATACACCTATAAGGAAGGCCAATTAATACTACTATTATTCATATTTATGCACCAACCACCAAAGCCAAATGAGAAAATTGAAGATTTTTACCAACTTCTGCAAGGTGAAATTGACCACACATGCAATCAAGATGTGTTGATTATCACTGGTGATTGGAATGCAAAAGTTGGAAACGAAGAAGCATCACCAGTATTTGGAAAAT
>NW_006922265.1:331970-339600 GCF_000298275.1 Orycteropus afer afer | reverse complement strand
GACCCCTATTGGGTATCTGAGGTGGTAAATCTTTACAAAAGTAGATGTCCCAGTCTTACTTCTGCAGAGTGGCTAGTGAGTTTGAACCACCAACCTTCTGGTTAGCAGTCAGATGCCTTAGGCACTGTGCTACTACAACTCTGAGTGGTGTTAGGACCTGAGAATTAACCTAAAAATTGGCCCTTTTCACCAACGGCTGAATGGATGACTACACAGGTAGCTGATGACTGAAAAAAGAAATAGCAAAGAAGGAGACACACTGAGCTGTGCACTTTCAGCTGTCTGGATGGTGCAGCCATTTTGAATGTTTACAGGCAGTGGTCATTTTGGATATTTAAAGTGACAGCAGTCATGTTCAGATTCCAGGGACCTAACAATAGGCTCTACTTGCCAACAACAGCACAGATATACAAGAGGCTGATGACTGGAAAGAAAACAGATGTTCCATGCATAAGTGCTGCCAACTAGCAAATAGAGGAGCAAAGGACCTTGCTTAATCATATACATCCAAACTAAACAAAGAAAACTAAAATCTTGGGCAAATGACACCAACATACAATCACCAGTTAACTATAAACACAAAAATGTCACAATGTCTCAAGGACAACAGACCATCACAGTCCACACAGAGAAGCAAGAAGCAGTAGAAATGAAGGACCAGGATACAGACCCAGAACACATCCTTGAGGAAGAAGCAGAATTGGAACTCCCTGCTAAAGAATTCAAAAGAATTATATTTAGGTACTTTCAACAGATTGAGAGATAGGTCAAGGAAAATGCTGACAAATTTGAGAAAAACTGAGAAGACCTTAGAACAATTTTGGAAGACAATACAAGAACAAAAATGACAAAATAAATGAACAATTAGAAATGATACATCTACAGATAGAAATCCAGAAGATTAATACTAAATTCTCAGATTTAGATAACACAGTGAATGGGCAAAGGAGTAGAATTGAATTAATGGAAGACAGAACTAGTGAGATTGAAGACAAATACCTCAATATGTCTTTGGAAAGGGATCAATCAGAAAAAAAGATCAAAAAAAAAAAAGAAGAAAGCCTAAGGTTCATGTGGGACACCATCAAAAGTATATCCTACATGTCATCAGAATTCCAGAATAGGAAGAGCCAAAAGAACCACAGAGAAAATAGTGGAAGATTTGTTGGAAGAGAATTTCCCTGGTATAAAGAAAGAGGAGAATATATCCATTCAAGAAGCCCAACAAACCCCAAACATAATAGACTCCCAAAATAAAATCACCAAGACATATCATCATTAAACTCACTAAAACCAAAGACAAAGAAAGAATCCGGAAAGCAACACTGGGAAAATAAAAAGTTACCTACAAAAGGCAACCAAGAAGATTAAGCTCTGATTTCTCAGCAGAAACCATGCAGGTGAGAAGGAAATGGGATGGTATATATAAAACTGTGAAAGAAAAAAAGAATTCCAATCAAGAATTATATACCCAGCAAACTTATCCCTCAAATATGATGGTGAAATTAGGACATTTACAGATAAGCAGAAATTAAGGTAATTTATTAAAACCAGACAAATCTTATAAGAGATACTAAAGGGAGTCCTTTGGACAGAGAACCAACAATGAGAAACAACAACCTACCATTAACACACATAATGACATAACCCAGAAACCAACCCAGTTATGAAAGTGTCCAAAGTAAATAAGCCTACAAGATTGTAAATAGGGCATCAGAGATACCAATTGGAAAATGTGGCAACTAAACCAAAAGAGGGAAAAATTGTGTAGTTACAGAACTTCTAAATGGTGAGGAAGTCAAGACAATTGCAAGATAGAACGGACTATTTTAAACTTGGGAATAAAATTATAAATCACAGGTTAATCTCAAAGAAAAATGATAAACCTTCATATCAAAATAAAAAGTGTACAAACACAAATATTTAGCAAATACTAAGAACAGCAATGAGGGAAATGATACCACAATTCATAAACAAAATGAGTTCAGCACAGAAAATTATATGGAACAAAGAAACAAGGAACACCATGAAAAAACACATAACAAAATGACAGCAAATTCACACTTGTCAATAATTACACTGAATGTCAATGGGTGAAATGCACCACTCAAGTGATAGAGAGTTGCAGAATGGATAAGAAAACATAACCTATCAAAAGGCTGTCTACAAGAGACACACCTTAGAGAGAAAGAAAAAAATAGACTAAAAATCAAAAGTTGGAAAAAGATATATCAAACAAATGTCAACCAAAAAAGAGCAGGAGTGGCAATATTAATTTCTGATCAAATTGACTTTAAGAAAAAGCCACCATAAGATACAAGGAAGGACATTATATAATGATTAGAGGATCAATTGAACAAAAGGACATAACCATAGTAAATATCTGTGTACCCAATAAAAGAGCCCCAAAATACATAAACCAGACTTTAATAGAATTGAAAAGACAAATAGATTACTCCACAGTCATAGTAGGAGGCTTTGATATACCACTTTCAATGAAAGATAGAACGGGAAGAAACTCAGCAAGAGGCAGAAGAACTAAACACCACAATTCACCAGCTTGACCTTATAGACATCTACAGAGCACTTCACCCAACAATAGCACATTATACATTCTTTTCCAGTGCACATAGAACATTCTCCAGGATAGACCATATGTTACTCTACAAAGCAAGCCTTAGTAAATTGAAAAGCATTGAAATACTACAAAGCATCTGCTCAGATCACAGTGCTATAAAATTAGAAATCAACAGTAGGAAGATCAATGGAAAAAAGAGCAAACACATGGAAACTGAATAACACTCTCCCTGGAAATGATTGGGTAATAGAAGAAATAAAAAATGAAATTAAAAAAAAAAATTGAACAGGTCATCAAAAAAATTACCAACAAACAAAGCTCTGGCCCAGATGTTTTCATTGGAGAATTCTACCAAATGTTCAGAGAAGAATTGACACCAAATCTACTCAAACTATTCCAAAATATAGAAAAGGATGGAATCCTCCCAAATTCATGTCGTGAAGCAAGCATAATGTTCTGGTTACCTAGTGCCACTCTGACAAGAAATATACCACAAACGGGATGGCCTTAACAAACAGGAGTTCATTCTTACAATTTGGATGCTTTAAGTCCAAGTTTAAAGTGCTGGGCTCTAGAGGCTGGGTGAAAGACCCTCAACCTTGGGTCTAACGCTGCTTCCTGCTCCTGGCCCACTGTACCAAAAAGAATTGGCCGATGTTCATCCATTTCAGTATGTGGCATATTATCAAGAACTAATGGTATTGAAGGAAGAAGTCGAAGCTGCACTGAAGGAATTGGTAAAGAACAAGGCTCCAGAAATTGAAGGAATGAATACCCATTGAGAGGTTTCAACAAATGGATGCCATGCTGGAGGCACTCACTCATCTATGCCATGAAATTTGGAAGACAGCTACCTGGCCAACTGACTGGAAAAGATCCATATTTGCACCCATTTCAAAGAAAGGTGATCCCACGGAATGTGAAAATTATCGAACAATATCATTAATATCACATGCAAGTAAAATCTTGCTGAAGATAATTAAAAAATGGTTGCAGCAGTATCTTGACAGAGAACTTCCAGAACTGCAAGCTGAATTCAGAAGAAGATGTGAAATGAGGCATATTATTTCTGATGCTGAAATATCTTGGACGGAAGGAAAGAATACCAGAAAGATGTTTACTTGTGTTTTATTTACTATGTGAAAGCATTTGATTGTGTGAATCATAACAAATTATGGATAGCATTGAGAAGAATGGGAATTCCAGAACACTTACTTGTGTTCATGAGGAACCTGGATATAGACCCAAGAGGCTGTCATTTGAACAAAACAAGGGGATACTGCGTGGTTTAAAATCAGGAAGAGAGTGTGTCAGGGTTTTATCCTTTCACCATATTTATTCAATCTATGTGCTGAACAAATAATCCAAAAAGCTGCACTGTATGAAGAAGGACATGGCATCAGCATTGGAGGAAGACTCATTAACAACCTGTGATATGCAGATGACACAACTTTGCTTGCTGAAAGTGAGAATGACTTGAAGCACTTTCTGATGAAGATTAAAGACTTCAGTCTGCAGTATGGATTACACTTCAACATAAAGGAAACAAAAATCCTGACATCTGGACCAATAATTAGCATCACAATAAATGAAGAAATGATTGAAGTTATTAAAGACTTCATATTACTTGGTTCCACAGTCAACACCAATGGAACCAAAAGTCAAGACATCAGAGGACATATTGCACTGGGCAAATCACTTGCAAAGAACTTTCAAGTGCTGAAGAGCAAAGATGTCTCCTTGAAGATTAAGGTGCGCCTAACCCACGCCATGGTATTTTCAATCACCTCAAATGCTTGTGAAAGCTGGACAGTGGAAAAGGAAAAATGAAGAGTTGATGCTTTTGAGTTGTGGTCTTAGTGAAGTATATTGAAAGTAGGATGGACTGCCAGAAGAATGAACAAATCTGTCCTGGAGGAAGTACAGCCAAATTGCTCCTTGGAAGCAAGCAAGAATGGCCAGACTTCATCTCACATAATTTGGTCATGTTATCAGAAGGGACCATTTCCTGGAGAAGAATATCATGCTTAGTAAAGTCCAGGGTCAATGAAAGAGGACAAGGCCCTCAACAACATGGATTAACACAGTGGCTGCAATGATGGACTCACGTAGAGCAGGGATTGTGAGCCTGGCACAGGACCTGGCAGTGTTTCGTTTTGTTGTACATCAGGTCGCTATGGGTTGGAGCTGACTCAGTGGCATCTAACAACAACAATAGCATGTGTATATTTGTTTTTAACTTTTTATAATAGGCCATATAGTATTTGTCCTTTTGTGATTGACTTCTTTCATTCAGCATAATGTCCTCCAGATTCATCCATGTGATAAGATGTTTCATGGACTTCTCCTTATATGTTATAGTTGTATAGTATTCCATTGTAAGTATGTACCACAATTTGTTTATCCATTCATCTGTTGATTGGCACTTAGACTATATTTCCATGATTCTAGATTTTCTGAGCTTCAATTTAATTTATCTGTGAATTGAGAATAAAACTTCCAAGGTTGTTATAAAGATGAAATAAAATAATAGTGGATATTTCAGCTTCATGAATTAACCCAGGATCTGACCCTCGGGGATGTCAGTTTGCTTCCATACCTCTGCCCTCCCCTCTGTGAATTCCTGGAGCATAGAGGATGCCTGATGTGTCACAATGGAAACACACACCATAGTGAAACCCCACTGCAGTGCTTCTCAGATTTTGCTGTGTACACAACTCCCTGAGGATCTAGTTAAAATGCAGATTCTTATTTGGCAGGTTTGGAGTGGGCCCTGAGATTCTGTGTTTTTAAATAGTTCTCAGGGGATGTGAATATTACTGGCCCAAGGCCCACACTTAAGTAGTAAAAATTACTAATATGAGGGGGACAGAAAGGATGAAATGGAAAAAGGACTTCTGATGCGTACTCTGGCCTTGCAAGGGAAAACAGGCAATTTAAGAGACAGTGTTCAAAGACTATATCCAGCTAATCCAAGTGTGAACTGTACAGTACTCATAGCAAGAGGAATTCCATCCCATTTGTGGGACATATTTGTGTGTGGTACCTATCTTGAGATTATCTTGAAGCAGGAAGACCTGTGTCATAAGTGGGTCATTCCCATGTATAAGACTGATTACCAGTTGTGTTTTCATTAAAGTCTAAATTGTTTGGTGTAACAAACATGCCCTTTATAATCCTGCCTCTAGCTTCTCCTTACACTCTTATTGTGCATTACTTTCATTTTGACTCACATACCATGCATTGAACATGCTGATTCTTCTGAATGGAAAGTTCTTGGGTCTTTACTGCTTTACCTGTCTGACAAACTCTATTCACTTTCCAAAATCCTGTTTATAATCAGCTTCTCTGTGAAACAGTTTGACAACTTTGTCTATTAAACATTCACAGTTTGTGTTTAAATCACTGGACATATTTCTGAGGATTGAAACCATCTAGTTGTATATATTTTGCTCCTTGTTACATGAGAAACTCTTGAGTATTGGGTCTTTGTTTTAATTGTCTCTCCTGCCTCAGGCCTAGAGGATGCTGGGCCATAGCAGTCACTCAGGAAATTCTAGGTAAATGTAACTGAAGAATGCCTGAAGAAAACAGGAGCGGGTGATTACAGCCTATGCTGGTAAAAGCCATGTGAATACAAGAGGCATTAACTAAGAAATCTTGGAAGAATTCCAGGGAAGACTTTATCTGATTGAAAGAAGGTGCTGAGTACTAGCCAGAGGAAATGTGCATGCAGACTGTGGTTTGTGAAGAAGGGATTCCAGTCTTGTGAATTAACTTATTACTGGGTAGAGAAGAGAGTGATACTGTGATTTTCTGAAATATTTGCCATGGGTTCCACTACTGAGGCCACATTAACCATTCAGCTTCTTACAGAGTTCAGTTTCCTCTATTTCTCCCCAAGGCCTTACCCCCATTTAGTAAAACATCTTAAGTAGAGTTAAGGCCAGTATTGAATTCTTCAGATTTTTCTTGTCATTTGGGACAAGAAGAAATAAACATGAGTTCCAGTCAATCAATTATGGAGAATTTCCATCAAAAAGGAAGGAGGAAGATTCTGCCTGTCCTCCTATGTGAATTCTACCCTCTGAGCCCAGGACTTTTTTCTCAGTTCCTGCCTCCTTTGGAGTAATTCCCCAAGACCGGTTTTCCAAATGTACAACCTCAACCTCTCTGTTCCTGAGTTCGTATTTGAAATAATATTGACATCTTCTTATATATAAGCCCTACATATGTTGTTGTTGTTATATGCCGTTGAGTCAGCCCTGACTCATAGCGACCCCTCCTTGGGTTTCCGAGGCAGTATCACTACGGAAGTAGGATTGCCTAACCTTCCTTCCAAGGAGTGGGTTTGAACCGCCAGCCTTCTGGTTAGCAGTCAAGTGCCTTAGGCACTATGCTACCAGAGCTCCTACATATAGTGCTTACCAATACCAGTTTGTTTAAGAAATCTATGTTAACATTTAATGGAAAGCACTATACTGAGGAGGTAAGAAAATGGACTTGGGACATGAACCCTGGCCTTGTCATTTACAAGTCATGAGATTTAGCTTCCTTTTGCCCCAGCTTTCTTATTTATAAATAGTATAGCAATATCTTCTTCGAGGATTAAGTGGGTAGGGATTAAATGAAATACTGCTTTATTCTGTTGGCACTATTTTTTTTTTAAATGATGATCATGTCAATCTATTGTCTTCAACTTTGTTAAAAATCAACCACTTTGGAAAAAACAATTTCTTTCTCTGTCCTCCATTAAGTTACATTTCTGACTAGGCCAGTATCTTGGTATTGGAGAAGATTGAGAATTGGGTCTTTGTTTTAATTGTCTCTGTCACCTCAGGCCTAGAGGATGCTGGGCCATAGCAGTCACTCAGTAAATTCTAGGTAAATATAACTGAAGAATGCCTGAAGAAAACAGGAGTGGGGTGATTACAGCCTACCCTGTGAAAGCCATGTAAATACAAGAGGCATTAAATGTCAATGCAAAATAAGAAAACACTCCAAAATAGTCTTAAAAGATCTAAATAGAATCTAAAGACCAATTATATATAC
>NW_006922265.1:320572-331715 GCF_000298275.1 Orycteropus afer afer | reverse complement strand
ACAACAACAACAACACAAATATATAATATCCTAGAGCAATAGAGCCATGACAATAACAGATATATGCACATCCATATTTATTGCAGCATTATTCAAAGTAGCAAAAAGATGGAAGTAACCTAAATGCCCATCAACAGAGGAATGGATTAACAAACTAAAGTATATACACACCATGGAATACCATGCAGCATTAAGGAACAATGATGAATCTGCAAAACATCTCATAATGTGAATGAACCTAGGGACATCATACTAAGTGAAATCAGTCAGTCACAAAAGGACAAATATTGTATAAGAGCACTATGTAAAAAGTCAAGAAAATGGTTTCACACACGAAGACATACTCTTTGATAGTTACCTGAGATGGGAGGGGAAGGGAGAGTAAACCACTAACTAGAAGACAGACATACATTAACTTACATGAAGAGGAAGGCAAAAAAAAATTAATAAAAAATAATAAACAAATAGATGCATAAACACGAATAAATAATAAGAATAAAAATAATATACATGCATGAAACTTGCACAATTAAAAAATATCAGTATGTTTGCTATTAAATGCCCTTTTCATCCTCTTCCTTCTTAGGTTATCTTTTTTTTAATTTTTGTATCCTCAGTACACACGAACACTTAAGACTGTGATATGAAATTTATCTTGGAAGTAGAGAGTCTTTTGATTTCCTAACAGGTACAAAAAGAGCTGAAATTGGGAGTGAAAAAAAAATGTTTCCACCCACAACAGTAGATTAAATTTTTCTGTTTCATCTCCCTTCATAAAATGAGTGGTCTCCTGACAGTGAGGTATGTTTTGTTTGGCATGCAGGAAAGTGTATATTTTTACCCACAGAAACATACTAAATCTTAAAAAAAATTATAAAAATTTATAAAATGCATGATATTTATAATCATTTTACAAAGAAGAAATTAACACCTTGGTGGAGAAATTGGCCAAATGGATGTTAAACAAGCAATTCATAGGAAAAAATATGAAACCTATTCATCAAAATTAGAAAATTTATTCATTTATACATTTGTCTCTTATTCTTTAAAATAACATTTATCTTTACATTTTCAATGTCAAGCAGTATGCTAGTCACAAGTTATAGAGAAGTTAAGAAAATGCAGTTCATACCCTCAAGCACCTTACCAATATGAGAGGTAGACAGATAAATGAAAAATGTTAACATTAGATGTTTACTCCATCCATTTACATTAAACATTTTACATAATATTTTTTTAATTCTCAAGAATATTACTGGATTTTAAAACACCCTTAGTGTAAAACATGCCATTTGCATATAATTGAGATCCACAATATTTTAGCTAAAATCCTTGGGGCCAAGTGTGTTTTAGAATTTAGAGTTGTTGATGATAATATATTACATATTCCATAACACCCTCAGCACAGTATAGAGAAACCCATAATCAAGCATATTAACATTTCTGAAGTAGTATAAATATTCAAAGTAACTGGGTGTGGGTCCAATAAGATAAGTTTTGCATCAAGTGAATTTTGTAAAACTTTCAGTTTTCATTATATTTTGGATTTCAAAATTTCAGGCAAGTTTTGTAGATTTATGATATTTTATTTTTTTCTATTTACTATGTACTAATTTTATTTCTTTATTTGCCTTATTATATCAGCTAACCCAAAACCCAAACCCACTGCTATCAAGTCGATTCCAACTCATAGCCAGCCTATCAGACACAATAGAACTACTCCACAGGGTTTCTGTAAATCTTTACAGAAGCAGACTGTCAAATCTTTCTTCCATGGAGAGCTGGTGGGCTTTGAACACCAACATTTTTGGTCACTATCCAAGCACTTTAACCACCGCATCACTTACCTAAATAATATTAATTAATAAAGGGTAGAGTGAGCAAACCTTATCTCTAATTTAGACCAAACCAAACCAAACTCATTGACGTGGAGTCAGATCCGACTCATAGCGACCCCTCCTTGGATTTCCGAGGCACTACGGAAGTAGATTGCTCTATCTTCTTTCCCAGGAGTGGCTGATCTGTCTTAATTAGGGTGCCCTCTAACAGAGTCATTCAGTTTGGGGTTTAAAATAGGAGCATTTGCCATATTAAAGAAGCATTATTTTATTCTAATGTGAAAAATAAAAATGTTATTAAATTTGTTGTAATGCATTTAGTAAATGTTGAAATAATCATCTAACTTTGCCTTTGTTATTATTAGCTTACTTATAAACTTGTGTTGCATTATTCAATTTTTTTATATTGAAACTCGTTGGGTTATTAGTAACATACTATTAAGCTTTATTTTGAAGCAGTTAATTTAAAATTTTGAATCTATGTTCATAATTTAGATTGTGTTTCATTTGTTGAATACTATGTTATCAGCATTGGAGATCAGCAATGAAATGGATAATTTCCTTTTATTCTCTAAAACATATTATGTTGAATGTATGTATGTATTTCTTAAATGTTTGAATTAAATTAGATCACTAAGGATCTAAAGTCTTTTGGACAGACAATTCTTAAAGAAGTTTTTTTTTTAGTTGTTGCTGTTTTGTACTATTTGTCAGTTATTGGTCTATTCTTATTTTCTCTTTCTTTTGTATCTTTCAAATTTGATTATTTTTTTTTTAGATTGGAAGTTAAAGGAGTTTTTCTGTTGTTTGTTTTGTTTTTAATCCACCCCAGCTGTGAATGTATATATCATGGCATTGTAGAATTTATAAAGATTTTAATTTGCTCTTTTAATTTTTCAATTTTTAACTTGAAACTTCATTATAAAAGATAATTGATTTGAACCTAAATGTTCATAAGTTTATCATTCACAGTGCTACTTTTGAAGGTATGTTTTAAAGAATAACAACATTCCCAGAAAATCACAGCTTAGATGAACATAAGAAATCATCTGGTTTAATCTACTGATTTTAGAAGTGGGGAAACTGCGACCTCAGTTGGTAAAATAATTTAGACAAGTTATAGAGCCAAGTACAAAATCAAAGTTTCCCCAGGTAATAGAATAACATTTTAAAATAAGCACAGTGATGGAACATTATGTTTATGTTGACTTCAGAATTACTACTTACTGTTGAAAGGGCAATGGTAGTTTAGTGGAGTCTCAAGTTCCATATGGGAGACTTGGGTTCACTTCCCAGCTAAGACATCTCTATTACAGCCACCATTTCTCTTAGTAGAGGTTTTCATGTGTTGTGGTGCTGAATGGGTTTCAATGGAATTTCCAGACTAAAATAGACTAGGAAGAAAGGCCTGGCAATCTACTTCTGAAAATCAGCCAATGAAAGCCCTGTGTATCACAATGGTTCAGTCTTATTGTACATGAGGCCACCATGAGCTAGGGATCCACTTGATGGCATCTAACAACAATAACAGCCTACTCCTGATTTCCACGTATGATATTTCTCCACAACATGTGGGTTGGTATACAGCATGCCATGGTATCCAGTAGACCACTATATGTGGCTACTAGCCTCCCAACTCTAGTCTTCAGGGATATGTCTTTGATCAATAAAGTTTTTAGATAAAGGCAAGCTATAGAAGGAAAATCAGGAGTAAGTCTCAGGTATTATCAATGACCCTTAGTTCTTCCTTCAATTTGTATCTGTGTTTACTCGTTAACATTGCCCAAAACCCAGTTGAGAGTGATCTTATTATTAATATGAAAATTACCAAAATATTAAACAAAATTTACCTAACTTTAAGGAGTAAGTATTACATAGGAAGAAAGATAAATCTTATTGATTTTGAAAGTGGCTATTTATCTAACACTGGATGGAAGCTCAATGCTTGCCATAGTGTGGAATACCATGACATCATGTCTTGGCCAAAGGAAATGTAGATTTGAACACTCATCCTCACCCAAATAAAGCAACATGCCAAAAATGACCTACTGTATGAATACCCAGGTCCTGAAAACTGTTCAATGAGCTAATCTGATTCTTTCTCCAAGAGATGGACTTAATGAAATGTCTATTATTATTTTATGAACTATTTATTGTAATGGAGGTGAAAATTTACAGAGCAACTTAGTTTTCCATTCAACAATATGTACACATTTTGTTTTGTGACACTGGTTATAAGCCCCTCAGTCTTACAGCACTCTTTCCACTTTTTCTGTGGGTTCCCTACTTACATTTGTCCTTCTTTCCTTCCCTTCCTGTCTTCTGATCTTGTCTTTGAGCAAATGCACCCCTTTTAGTCTCATATGGTTTATTCTACTGAGGAGTACATTCCTCCCTGGTGTTATCATTCATTTTAAGGCTTGTCTATTATTTGACTTAAAGTTGATCCCTGAGGGTGGATTCATTTCCAGGCTCAAAAAGTGTCTACAGGCCACCAGTCTCTATCAGACTAGTAAATCTGATCAGAGAGATTGGTAGTGTTAGTAGGCACCATCTAGTTTTTCTGATCTTAACTTAATGGAAGCTATGGTTCGTGTGATCCATTAGTCCTTGGGACTAATTTTTTCCTTGAGTCTTTGATTCTCTTCATTCTTCTTTGCTCCAAATAGGAAGAGACCACTATTTGCATCTTAGATAGCCACTCTCAAGCTTTTATGACCCTAGTTGCTATTCACAAAAGCAGGATGTAGAGAATTATCTTTGTGAACTATGTCATGCCAAATGACCTAGATGTCCTCTGAGACAGTGGTTCCACATCCCCAAGCCTAATAACTCATTCCCTCAAGTTATTTGGTTATTCCTAACTTCGATTATTTTCATAGCATCCACTTGAGACTTGATTAAAGAGATTTTGTTTCTGAAGTTTTCTGTGCAGTGTAAATTGCTGTGCCTATTTCTTCATGCTTAATGGATACACAAAGGAAAAATAAAATGAAATTTTCAGTATTAAAGAATAGGAATACCAGCAAAAGAGGTCCTGATTTCCTGTCCTAGGAGGCTGGTCAAGGCTTGGAAGGGCACAGTAATTACCTGATTGATATAAGAACAAAGAGCCGTAGGTTAAGTGGAAACCCTCCTCTGGGAAACTGTGAAGATGATGATGATGATGATGATGATGATGATGATGATGATGATTATGTTTTGAAGTTGGATCTGCCATTAGGTGGAAGGATTGAGTCCAGGGCAGGAAATGGAGGACAAAGCCAATGAGATCAGGATGTTTATAAACATAAGCAGGGTAATATTCAAATAGTTGTTATTGTTAGGTACTGTTGATTCGGTTCCAACTTGTAGTGACCTCATGTACAGCAGAAAACACTGCCTGGTTCTGTACTAACCTCACAAACGTTGCTCTACTTGAGACCATTATTGTAGCCACTGTGTCAATCTATCATGTTGAAAGTCTTCTTTTCATTGATCCTCAACTTTAACAAGCATAATGTCCTTCTCCAGGGACTGGTCCCTCCTGATAACATGCCTACAGTTATGAGAACTGTGGTAGTTAAGGTTGTATGTCAATTTGGCCTGGCCTGGTTGAGTGTCTGGGCAGCTGAATGTAGTTATTCCCCAAGGTGAGATTGGCAATTAACTCCATGGTGGAATCTACTGAAGCAGCTGAGTAGCTGCTTTAAGTATGTGGTCTGCTTCCAGTGTATAAGAAACAGCTTTGAGGAAGGTATCTACCTTTTTGGCACACTTGAACCCTGCATGTAGCCGTGTCATTGTTCAGCAGCTTGCCCTGCCCTATGTATCTTGGGACTTCTTCTGGGCTTGAATTAGTAGTCTGCCATGTTGCTTGGTAACATTAGGCTGTGCTTTTGTACTTCTTGACCTTGTGTTTGTCAGTATCGGCAGCCAGTAGCTGTTTCAGCAAAGAAAAGCATCCAGCTTCAGTGGGCCGGGAGCAGGAAGCAGAGCTAAAGCCCAAGGTCAAGGGGCTTTCACCTAGCCCCTAGAGCATGGCACTTTGAACTTGGACTTAAAGCCTCCAAACTGTAAGAGAATAAACTCCAGTTTGTTAAAGCTATCCCATTTGTGGTATATTCCTGTCAGGGCGGCACTTTGTAACCAAAACAAGAAGTCTTGCCATCCCTACTTCTAAGAAGAATTCTGGCTGTACGTCTTCCAAAACAGAATTGTTTACTTCTGGCAGTCCTTGGTATGTTCAAAATTTCTTGCCAACATCATAATTCAAAGACATGAATTCTTCTTTGGTTTTCCTTATTCTTGTCAAGCTTTCACATGCATATTAGGCAATTAAAAATACCATGGCTTGGGTTAGGAACATCTTAGCCCTCAAAGTGACATCTTTGCTTTTCAATACTTTAAAGTGGACATTTGCAGCACGTTTTCCCAATGAAATATGTCATTTATTGACTGCTGCTTCCATGGCCATTGATTGTGGATCCAAATAAAATGAAATCGTTGACAACTTCAATCTATTCTTCATTTGTCATGATGTTACTTATTGGTCCGGTTGTGAATATTTTTGTGTTCTTTAAGTTGCACAATCCATACCAAATGCTGTAATCTTTGATTTTCATCACTTAGTGCTTTAGCAAGCAAGGTTGTTAATGAGTGTTCATTGAATCCTGATGCTGAATCCTTCATATAGTCCAGCTTCTTAGATTATTTACTCAGCATGCAGATTGAATAAATATAGCAAAAGGATATAACCCACATACTTCCTGATTTTAAATGATGCATTTAAAAATTATACATCTTTTGTTCTGTTCTAATGGCTGCCTCTTGGTCTTTGTATGTATTCTGCATGAGCAATATTAAGTGTTCTGGGATTATCATTCTTTACAATAAATAAATTATTAAATAAATAAGACACAAAAAATCAAAACGTATAAGGTAATATACAGGAATTAAATTAAACAGTGAATATAAAGCACTTAGCACAGCCCATGACACATAGTGCTCAGTAAATGTTGGATTATTAGAAAACAGATTTATAAATCCCTTTATTCTTTTAAAACTTAAATACTTTTTATGCTTTCTTCCTATCCATCAGCAAATCTTGTCAGGTATACATTCAAAGTCTTTTTCAAATCTGATGAATTCTTACTGCTTTACTTTTCTTCCATATTTTAGGGGATCTGGTGGTATAATTACCTCCTACCCCAAACCCTTTGCACAGTTGTGTCCTTTGCTAGAAAAATTCTTCTAACATATCATCACATGAATCACTCTGTTATTTTATTCAAGTTATTCACCAAAATAGATATTTCTTAGAAAATATTATTTTGACTGCCCATTCTAAAATTCAACCTTTTGTTATTCTCTACACCCTTGGTAAACCTATCTTTTCACACTAAAACACACATATCTTTTCAACATGCAATTTTATTATTATGTTGTTGTTGTTGCTGTCAGGTGCCATCAAGTTAATTCTAACTCATAGTGATCCCATGAACAGAATGAAACACTGCCACATCCTGCACCATCCTCACAATCTTTGCTGTGCTTGAGCTCATTGCACCCATTGTGCCAATCCATCTAATTGAGGGTCTTTCCCTTTTTCACTGACCCCGTACTTTATTCATCATGATATCATTCTCCAGGGAATCATCCTTTCTGTCAACATGATGAAAATAAATGAGATGACGTCTGGCATTCTTGTTTCTAAGGAGCTTTCTAGCTGCATTTCTTCCGGGACAGATTTGTTCATTCTTCTGACAGTACATGATATTTTCAATATATTTCACCAACACCACAATTCAAAGGCATCATTTCTTCTTAGATCTTCTTATTCATTGTCTAGTTTCCACATGCATATAAGACAATTGAAAATGCCATGGCTTGGGTTAGGTGTACCTTAGTCTTCAAAGTGACATCTTTGCCCTTCAACAGTTTAAGGAGGTCTTTTGCAGATTTTCCCAGTGCAATATGACATCTGATTCTTGACTGCTGCTTCCGTGGGTGTTGATTGTGGATCTAAGTAAAATGAAATCCCTAAAATTTCAACCTTTTCACAATTTGTCACAATGCTGCTTATTGGTCCAGTTGTGAGGATTTTTATTTTCTTTAGGTTGAGGCATAATCCATACTTATAACTGTAGTCCTTGGTCTTCACCAGTAAGTGCTTCAAGTCTTCACTTTCACCAAGGAAGGCTGTGTCATCTGCATATTGCAGATTGTTAATGAGTCTTCCTCCAATCCTAACACCATGTTCTTCTTCACATACTCCTGCTTCTCAGATTATTTGCTTAGCATACAGATGGAATAAATATAGTGAAAAAATACAACTCTGTAACCTCAATGAAAGGTGATAAACCTTCACATTACAATAAAGAGGACAAGCACAAATATTCAGCAAATTCTAAAACAAAAGCAACAAAGGAAATGATAACACGATTCATAAACATAATGAGCTCAGCACAGAGAATAATATGGAACAAAGAAACCAGGGACACCATGAAAAAACACATAACAAAATGACAGCAACCAATTCATACTTGTTGATAATTATACTGAATATTAATGGATTGAATGCACCACTCAAGAGATGGAGAGTTCCAGACTGTATAAGAAAACAAAACCTATCAGTATACTGTCTACCAGAGACATACCTTGGAGACAAAGACAAAAATAGACTAAAAATCAAAGGTTAGAAAAAGATCTGTCAAGCAAATGGCAACCATATAAGAGCAGGAGTGGCAATGTTAATTTCTGATCAAATTGACTTTAAGACAAAAACCACCATACATGACAAGGAATGACATTATATAATGATTAAAGGATTAATTGAACAAGAAGATATAACCATAATAAATATCCATAGACCCAAT
This sequence comes from Orycteropus afer afer, assembly GCF_000298275.1. Taxonomy (NCBI): domain Eukaryota; kingdom Metazoa; phylum Chordata; class Mammalia; order Tubulidentata; family Orycteropodidae; genus Orycteropus; species Orycteropus afer. The sequence goes on along the minus strand of NW_006922265.1, from coordinate 323,020 downwards.
GAAAGAACCCCAAAATACACAAATCAGACTTTAAAAGAGTTGAAAAGCCAAGTAGATGATTCCACAGTCATAGTGGGAAATTTTAATACACCACTTTCAATGAAAGATAGAACAACTGGAAAGAAACTCAACAAAGATGCAGAAGAGCTAAACAATACAATCTACCAACTTGACCTTATAGATATCTACAGAGCACTTCACCCAACAAAAGCAAAATATACATTCTCTTCCAGTGCACATGAACCATTTTCCATGATAGACCATATGTTAGACCATAAAGCAAGCCTTTATAAATTTAAAAACATTGAAATACTGCAAAGCATCTTCTCAGATCACAATGATATCAAATAGAAATCAACAATAGTAAAATCAATGGAAAAAGAATAAACACATAGAAACTGAACAGTACCCTCCTAAAGAAAGCCTGAGTAAGAGAAGAATTAAAAATTGAAATTAAAGATTTCTTGAATCAAATGAGAATGAAAAATTAAAAAAACAACCAAAATCTTTGGGACACGGCAAAAGCAGTGATCAGAGGCCAATTTATAGCAATAAATGCACACATCAAAAAAGAAGAAAGAGCCAAAATCAACACTTTAAGTTAACATCTCCAACAATTAGAAAAAGAACAGCAAGAAAAGCCTACAGTCACCAGAAGAAAAGAAATAATAAAGATTCACGCAGAACATAGAAAGGAAAATAGAAAGACAATAGAAAACATCAACAAGACTAGAAGTTGGTTTTTTGAAAAGATTAATAAAATTGACAAACCAATGACAAATTTAATAAAGGAAAGGAAGAGAGTACAAATAACATGAATGAGAAATGAATTTGGCGACATCCCAACAAAATGAACTGAAATAAAAAGGATTAATATCAGGATACTGTGAAGAACTGTGTTGTTGTTGTTATGTGTTGTCGAGTCAGACCTGACTCATAGCCACCCCTCCTACAGAAGTAGATTGCCCCATCTTCCTCCTGAGGAGTGGCTGGTGGGTTTGAACTGCCAACCTTCTGGTTATCAGTCAAGTGCCTTAGGCACTATGCTATTAGAGCTTCTACGAAGAACTGTACTTCAACAAATTTGAAAATCTGCAAGAAATGGACAGATATCTAGAAATGCACTACTTACATAAACTAACACAGACTGATGTGGAAAAGTTGAACAGATCCATAACAAAAGAAGAAATTAAACAGGTCACCAAAAAATTACCAACAAAAAATAAGTCCCGGCTCAGATGGTTTCACTGGTGAATTCTACCAAACATTCAGAGGAGAATTGAAACCAACCCTACTCAAACTATTCCAAGAAATAGAAAAGGACGGAATCCTCCCTAACTCATTTTATGAAGCAAGCATAACCTTGACACTAAAGCCAGGCAAAGAACTGCTTCAAAAGGAAAACTACAGACAAAAATACTGAATGAATATAGATGCAAAAATCTTCAACAAGATCCTAGCCCATAGGCTCCAACAGCATATCAAGAAAATCATTCATTATAACCAAGTGGGGTTCATATCAGGTATGCAGGGATGGTTCAACATTAGAAAAACAATCAACATCATCCACCGCATAAATAAAACAAAGGAGAAGAACCACATGATCATATCAATTGATGCAGAAAAGGCGTTTGATAAAATCCAACACCGATTCCTGATCAAAACTCTCAGCAAAATAGGAATAGAAGGGATATTCCTCAACACAATAAAGGGCATCTATGCAAAACCAACAGCCAACATTATTCTCAATGGAGAGAGAATGAAACCATTCCCCTTGCAAACAGGAACCAGACAAGGATGCCCTCTCTCCCCACTTCTATTCAACATTGTATTGGAAGTCCTAGCCAGGGCAATAAAGCAAGAAAGGGAAATCAAAGGCATCCAAATTAGTAAGGAAAAAGTCAAACTATCCCTATTTGCTGATGATATGATCCTATACCTACAAAACCCAAGAGACTCAGTCAAAAATCTACTGAAACTAATTGAGAGATTTGGCATTGTGGCAGGATAAAAGGTCAACATAAAAAGTCAGTTGCCTTACACCTCCACATTTTACATTTGTTGGGAAAAAAAGGACATCGATACCATTTACAATAGCTAACAAAAAAATAAAATACTTGGGAATAAATCTCACCAACGACACTGAAACAAAAGACCTCTGCAAAGAAAACTATAAAAAACTACTTCAAGAAACCATAAGACATCTACATAAATGGAAGAATCTACCATCCTCCTGGATAGGAAGATTGAACATAGTGAAAATGTCAATTCTACCCAAAGCAATCTATACATTCAATGTTATCCCAATCTAGGTCTCATCAACATTTTTGAAGGATATGGAAAAACCAATCACTAAATTTATATGGAAAGGAAAGAGACCTTGGATAAGCAAACCACTATTGAAGAAGAAGAACAAAGTAGGAAGTCTCACACTGCCAGATCTCAAAA
>NW_006922265.1:319033-319852 GCF_000298275.1 Orycteropus afer afer | reverse complement strand
GAGCATACGGAGAAATTGGGATTCTCATACAGGGCTGGTGGGATGATAAAATAGTACTACAACTGTGGAAAGCAGTATGGCAATTCCTTAAAAAGTTGGAATTAGAAATACCATTTGACCCAGCCATTCCATTACTTGCTATATATCCTAAGAAGTGAGAGCCATGACAAGAACAGACACATGCACACCCATGTTCATCACAGCACTATTTACAATAGCCAAAAGATGGAAACAACCTAGGTGTCCAACAACTGAGGAATGGATAACCAAACTATGGTACATACACACAATGGAATACTATGCAACCCTAAAGAATAAGGTAGAATCTGCAAAACACCACATAACGTGGATGAACTTGGAGGACATTACGCTGAGTGAAATAAGTCAATCACAGAAGGACAAATATTGTATTAGCCGATTATAGTAAATGTCAAGGAAAGTTTATCTATGGAAGGAAAATTTTTTTGTTGGTTACCAGGAGTTGGAGGGGAGGAGTGGGAACACTGTTAGATAGGTAGAGGTAAGTACTGATTTGGGTAAAGAAAAGTGCAATGTACCAAATGTGAGTGATCAACCTGGTGGCATTGAGGAAGATGAAGACATGGAGAGGTACATGGGAGTTGTAGACAACAGAGATGAACACTTTTGCACATACAGTACTGCATTTTCACTGAGGGAAAACATGGGTGTCCAGGTGGATTGATGGGTGGACGGGCTGAACTATTAGGTATGTCTATGCAGCGGGGAGTGTACCCAAGACCAGGTATAGGGCTGGCAGACAATCGTTCTACAAATGTATTTGTATGTTCTGTAAGTATT
>NW_006922265.1:314311-318858 GCF_000298275.1 Orycteropus afer afer | reverse complement strand
TGGGACCATAGTCACAGGGGACATCAAGCTCAATTGGCATAACATACTACACAAAACATTGTTCCACCTCCTACTTTGGAGAGTAGTGACTGGGATCTTAAAAGCTTGCAAGCAGCCATCTAGATGCAACAATTTGTCTCTTCTCATCCAGAGCAAAGAAGAATGAAGAAAACCAAAGACTCATAAAAACAATTAGTCCTAGTGACTGGTATGCATGGGTTCTGCTGTGCATGGGGTCGCTATGAGTCAGAAACGACTCGACAGCACTTAACAACAACAACAGTGACTGGTACATCATGTAATCTGCAGCCTGTACTACTATGAGACCAGAAGAACTAGATGGTGCCCAGCTATCATGGTCAACCACTCGGAGGGAGATCTATGTAGAAGATCCTGGATAGAGAGGGAGAACAATGTGGAAGAAAACTCAAAATCATTTGAGGGAAAAAAAAAAAAAGGAGGGCAAGGGACCAGGTTTGCTGGTCTGATAGAGCCTGGTGGAACTACTGAGACTGTGGTCCCTAGCTGCCCTTCAGGTCTGGAACTGAACCCTCACCTGTGGCTTCCAGCCAAACAAAAGACAGGCATATGAGTTGAACATTTACCTGAGGTAGATACACTCTTTGGAGAGAAAAATCATGGGAGAAAGAAGGGTTGTTTATGCACAGGGAGACATCTCAGAAGGTAGGAGTGCATGGAGGGATGGGCACAGGCAAGAGGTAACTATCAGAAGGAAGTGGTAGGGGATCTGTTGCTTTGGGGTAAATTGTAGTCAATGTCATGAGACAAAGTGTATGTGAAATGCTATATGGAAAGTGAATATGCTCTGTAAACTTTCACCCAAATCACAATTAATATATATATATATATATATACACACACACACACATATATGACCCTGGCACACACTCTTCCTGATTTTAAACCATGCAGCATTCCCTTGGTCTGTCTGAATGACAGTCTCTTGGTCTATGTACAGGGTTCTCATGAGCACACTCAAGTGTTCTGAAATTCTCATTCTTTGCAAGATAATCCATAATTTATTATGATCCACACAGTTGAATGCCTTTGTATGTCAATAAAATACAGGTAAATATCTTTCTGGTATTCTTTGCTTTCACCTAAGATCCATCTGACGCCACCAATGATACTTCCCGTTCCACCTCCTCTTCTGAATCCAGCTTGCATTTCTGGAAGTTCTCTGTAAAAATACTGCTGCAACCCAATTTTATTATACATTAATTTGTTTTATGGTCTGTACTCTATATTTCTTATTGAATATAAACTTTATGAGGGCTAGTACATGGTCTACCTTATTTATTACTGTATCCCCCAGGGTTTAGAACAGAGGCTGGTATGTAGTACATGTTTAGCAATCAGTTTTGAATGAATGAAAGAGCATAGACATCTTTTGTGGATATAGGTATGTATTTGGAATACCACCCCAAACGCAATGCAATACAACAAAATAGTAGATGATAATGCTGAAAAGAAGAAAAATATATATCAAAAACAAACCAATGAGAAGTTTTCCAGAAAATTTATTTCATTATCTGTTTTGTGAATTGCTAGATGCATCATAAATCTGATTATATCAATATTTATCAAGAACTTACTGTGTACTAGGAATTTTCAAATGTATCATTTGATAGATAGATCAATTGAAATCTAGATGTACTCTGTGGAGTTGATATTATTCTCCCTTTATTAATCAGCTATGAAGATCAGAGCTCAGAGAGGCACAATTATTCACTTATGATAACTCATATTATGGATAGAGCCACAATATTAAAATAAGGGTATATATAATATCCAATCTCAGGCTATCCCATCTACTACACATTTGGAAAAGTTTAATTCTTAGTTCTATTGCTTTCTAGCTATTTGGCATTATTCAAATTAGTTGACCTTCTTGATTTTTCTTCCTCATTTATCACGTGAAAGAAAGTAAGTTTAAAGGTCTTAATGAATGTGAAATACTGAGTAAGGCAGTTGACATGCTTATCACTGAATCTGTTGCTATTAAGTTGATTCTGACTCATGGTAACCCTGGAGGACAGAGTAGAAATTCCCCCATAGGATTTTCAAGGCTGTAATCTTTACTGAAGCTGATTGCCACATCCTCCTCTCATTGAGTAGTTGTCTTTGAACTACCAACCTTTTGGTTAGTAGCTGAGCACTTAACCAATATGGCACCTGCAAAGGCAGAAAATTGATGTAACGTAGAAAGAGAAGCAGAGGAGAGAGATGAAGTTCTTGTTTTTATCTGACCCCTATATCCAATTATTTGGAAGCCAACCCTATCCATTTATTTTCCACCATCTGGTTATGGAGAACTGTAAATTCCCTATCTGACTTGAACATGTAGGGTAGCTGTTACTTCCAATTGAAAGCCATATGGCTGACACAGAACTCCATAATGACCTCTTTCTATCCCTCCTGTTATAGTTCTAACCACACAGGAAGAACTTTTTCTTCGTTCAGTCCACACACATTTGCCATACAATGGTCCAGGAATAAAATACAGAAAAAAATGGTGTTTCTGTCCCCAAGGATCTCTAACACAAATAAGAAAGCAGAGATGTAAGTGAAATATTTGCATACTACTATGGGGGACCAGAAGAAGAAATTATATTTTAAATGCACCCTGAAGGAGTAATAGAAATCTACAGCATCCCTGGTTTGTTTAAATCAGTGACGTAAGACTTTGGGGGAAAAAAAAATTGCTATTGTTGTTGAAAATACGCACAGCAAAGTATACATGAATTCAACCATTTCTACATGTATAATCAGTGACATTTATTACATTCTCTGAGTTGTGCAACCACGCTTTCCTGTGATTTCTTACTTGTTCCTCCTCCATTGACATAAACTCCCTGCCCCCTAAGGTTCTTATGTGGACTTTTGAGTTGCTGCTGTCACTTTGATCCTTTATAGATAGTTCTTAAAAGAGCATAATGTTCAAGGCAAATATTTCTTACTATTGAGGTTAAACTGTTGTTTAGTTTTAAGATTTCAGGGTTTTGGTATTTTGGATTTAAGGTTTTTTTTTTTTTTTTTTAATTGTGATTTGGGTGAAAATTTACAGAGCAAATACACTTTCCATATAGCAGTTTACATACACTTTGTCTCATGATACTGACCACAATTCAGCACAATGTAACAACTCCCCTCCCACTTCCTCCCGATAGTTACCTCTTCCCTGTGTCTCTCTCTCCATGCACTCCTTCCCCCTGAGCTGTCTCCCTGTGCCTGGGCAGCCCTTCTTTCTCTCATGCTTATTTTCTCCAAGGAGTGTTATCTACCTCAGGTAAATGCTCAACTGATATGCCTGTCTATTGTTTGGCTGGAAGCCACAGGTATGCGTTCATTTCCAGACCTGAAGGGCAGCGAGGGGCCATAGTCTCAGTGGTTCCACCAGGCTCCATCGGGCCAACAAACCTGTTCCCCACTTTTTTTTTCCAAATGATTTTGAGTTTTGTTCCACATTGCTCTCCCTGTCTATCCAGGATCTCCTACACAGATCCTCTTCCAAGTGGTTGACAGTAGTAGCTGAGTACCATCTATTTCTTCTCTTCTCATAGACGTGTAGGATGCAGATCGAATGGAGTACCAGTCACTAGGACTAAATATTTCCATGAATTTTTGGTTTTCTTCATTCTTCTTGGCTCGGGACAAGGAGAGAACCATCATTGTATCTAGATGGCAGCTTGCAAGCTTTTGAGATCTCAGTTGCTACTCGCCACAGTAGGAGGTGGAACAATGTTTTCTGTAGTATGTTATGCCAGTTGAGCTTGATGTTCTCTGTGACTATGGTCCCGAGCCCACAGGTTCAACTACTCTGTCCCTCTGGGTAGCTGGTTGTGAGCAAGCAGTGACTACAACCTTACTCCTTGTCAGCCCCATTATATACCTGGGAATTCAGATAATAAACATAAAGTTATTGGACCACTGTCTGCCACCTCTATACATGTTCTTGGGTGCCCTATCTACTTCTTATACATACCTAATATTTCAGCCTGTCTACCCATCTATCCACCCATATACCCGTGTTTGCCTTCACTGAACACGCCATACTATATGCACAAAAGGGTTCATCTCTGTTGTCTGTACTTCCCACGTACCTCTCTATGTCTTTCTCTTCCTCAGTGCCACTATACTGATCACTCACATTTTGTACATTGCCTTTCTCTTCACCCAAATCAAAACTTATCTCTGTCTATCTAGCATTATTCCCTCCCCTCCCCTCTAACCCCTGATAACCAACAAAGAAAATGGTCTTCCATAGATAAACGTTTCCTTGACTATTACAATAACGGACTAATACAATATTTGTCCTTTTGTTCTTGGTTTATTTCACGCAGCATAATGTCCTCCAAGTTCATCCATGTTGTGTGGTGTTTTGCAGATTCTACATTATTCTTTACGGTTGCATAGTATTCCATTGTGTGTATGTACCATAGTTTGTATATCCATTCCTCAGTTGATGGATATCTAGGTTGTTTCCATGTTTTGGCTATTGTAAATAGTGCTGCAATGAACATGGG
>NW_006922265.1:310133-311607 GCF_000298275.1 Orycteropus afer afer | reverse complement strand
TTTTCATTCTTGTTTGGTTCAAGGAATTTTTGAATTTCTATTTTTATTTCTTCTCTTACCCAGTCTTTCTCTAGGAGGGTATTGTTCAGTTTCCATGTGTTTACTCTTTTTCTGCTGATCTTCCTATTGTTGATCTCTAATTGGATAGCGTTATGACCTGAGAAGATGCTTTGCATTATTTCAATGTTTTTAAATTTATTAAGGCTTGCTTTATGGCCTAACATATAGTCTATCATGGAAAAAGTTCCATGTCCACTGGAGAAGAATGTATTTTGTGTTGCTGTTGGGTGAAGTGCTCTGTAGATATCTATAAGGCCCAGTTGGTGTAGTGTTTTATTTAGTTCTTCTGCATCTTTGTTGAGTTTCTTTCCAGTTGTTCTATCTTTCAAAGAAAGTGGTGTATTAAAATCTCCCATTATGAGTGTGGAGTCATCTATTTGGCTTTTCAACTCTTTTAAAGTCTGATTTATGTATTTTGGGACGCTTTCATTGGATCCATAGATATTTATTATGGTTATATCTTCATGATCAATTGATCCTTTAATCATTATGTAATGTCCCTCTTTGTCTCATATGGTGGTTTTTTTCTTAGTCAATTCGATCAGAAATTAATATTGCCTTCCTGCTGTCTTACAGTTGCAATTTGCTTGATATATCTTTTACCAACCTTTGATTTTTAGTCTATTTTTGTCTTTATCTATAAGGTGTGTCTCTTGTAGGCAGTATATTGATGGGTTTTGTTTTCTTATCCAATCTGCAACTCTCTCTCTCTTGAGTGGTGCATTTAATCCATTAACGTTCAAGGTAATTATTGATAAGTTTGAATTTGTTGCTGTTATTTTGTTATGTGTTTTTTCATGGTGTCCCTTGTTTCTTTGTCCCATATTATTTTCTGTGCTGAACTCATTATGTTTATGAGCTATGTTATCATTTCCGTTGTTGCTGTTGTTTTAGTTTATGCTGAATATTTGTGCTTGTCCTCTTTTTTATTGTGATGTGAAGGTTTATCATTTTTATTTGAGGTTACCCTATGATTTATAATTTTCTCCCTGAGATTAGAACAGTCTGTTCTGTCTTGCAACTCTCTTAACATCCTCACCATTTAGAAGTTCTGTAACTACACACTATTTTCCCTCTTTTTGTTTGTAGTTGTCCTCACTTGCCAATTGATGTCTCTGGTTCCCTGTTTACAATCTTGTAAGCTCAGTTTAGTTTGGGTATGTCCATAGGTGTGGTTTCTGGGATATGTCATCTTGTGTATCAGTGGTCTGTTGATATTTGCTATTTTTGGTTCTCTGTTCAAAGTACTCCCTTTAGTGTCTCTTGTAAGGTTGGTCTGGTTTTAACAAATTCCCTTAGTTTCTGTTTGTCTGCAAATCTCCTAATTTCACCATCATATTTGAGGGACAATTTTGCTGGGTATATAATTCTTGGTTGAAAATTTTTCTCTTTCAGGGTTTTATATATACCATCC
>NW_006922265.1:295284-308802 GCF_000298275.1 Orycteropus afer afer | reverse complement strand
AAAATCAAGGAACAGGATTAACCACAAGAGAAAAATAAATAAATAAAAGAAAAAAGGGGGGGGGGGAAGAAGGTGTAAACTAGAACCTTTTCAGTCATGTAGCACAGGTCCAGAGAATTCTTGGAGTTACTGGAAAGCAGAACTTCTTCTTAAGCTCTTGAAATCTGGTGGAGCGCTGACTCTTTGGGTTGTCTCTAGCTGCTGGTTATGTGTTGAATTGTTTTGTCTTGGTTTTATGGTTTAATATTTTGAAAAGGTGAAGCTGATGTGTTTTATTTTATTATTGATTCAGATTTGTTGGGTCGCTCTGCTGTTTTCTTCGTGATGGTGGAATCACTTTGTGTAGTGTGGATATGTGTTTCTGTTTTTTTGTAAGGAGGGTTTAGAGTTCGAAGTGGGAGGCTTTATGGTAATTGGCTGAATATGGTTTCTTCTATTGAATGAGTAAAGTTAGTGGTGGAGAAGGTGGGAGCAGAAGAAGGAAAGCTTGGTGTTGCTAGGATCAGTTTCTTGGGCTTTGAGCAGGCTATTTTTGATGACATATTTATTTGCAAGACCATGGCTCAAGATTTCTATTGTTAGAGCATCGCAAATTTTCAACAATTTCAGGCACACTCAAAGACCCCTTCTCTGTGGCCCCACAGCGCCAAAGAACGGCTCCAAGGCAAAATTTGCAGGACTGCACTCAGCTGCAGTTTCTTTGTTCTCCATGCCCCATCTACCTGCGGTGCTGACACAATCCTGCCAGACCACTAATGGCTGGCTCTGGAGTTTGTCTGTGATACCACCCACCTGCGGCGCCAAAGATTCATGCAATTTCAGGTGTGTTGGAGTCAGGGGAATACCTGCTAGTGACCTGCAGTCCTAATGTCTGTGGCAAAGAAAAGCACAGTGTCTCCCAGTCTGTCCCAAGCCCGCTCTGTGATCTGCTGGGAGGGGAGGGAGCTAGCCTTTCTGGTGCAACAGTGAGATCTCCATCTGAGTCTCAGAAGTCGTGCCCGTGTCCGCCTGCACCCAGATGACCCAAATTACCGACAAAATCAGCTGCTGGAGGCAGGTCTCTGCCACTGCCTGCTGGAATATTGTAGTGGTTGCTGGTAAGCTGCTATAAGGTGACTTCTTTCTTGGCTCAAGGATCTCAGGTGGCTATCCTCGCCTGGCAAACAGTGACTTCCCCAGGAAAGTTTTCAATGGGCTCTCTTGGGAGCCCGTTCATCCTCCGCCAGTAGCTCTTTTCTAAATAATCTCCCCATGCCTTTCCTCTAATTCTGGTCACTCTGATTCAGTGAGCTGTTCAGAGCACCCAAGTTCCTAATTCAAACTGTTTTACCTAGTTTTCAAAGTCCTTAGATGTCAAAGGAGGAAAAAAAAAAAAAAAAAACGTGCTGCTCACTGGCAAGACTTCATTTTGAATTTGGTTTAAGTCTTAAAGATTATCTCAGAACAGTAATTTCAGGGGTTCAATCAGCCCCTTTGGCTCCAGAAAGTCTAGAGTCCTCTGATGTTACATACCCTTTGGAGATCTGTGAAAACTTTAGATAATATACCTGGGGAGAAGGGGGCACATCTCAGGTTAAGTCTTCATTTACTTCATTTAGGCTTATAAATACTTTAAAAATATAACATACCTTCCAGTGTCATTTTTCTATGAGTTAATACTCCACTGCAGTGTTCTTAACCTTTTGGGGAGTCATAGACATCTTGGAGAAGCTAGTGTGGTCCTTTTCACAAAAAAATGTGCACACACATATTTGGCATACAAAGCCATGAGTTCTATGACCACTGATTGAAAATCACTGCTATGCAGAAAGAACCACTGACTACCTCAGTAGGCCTCTACTTAGAGTCAGAGTTCCCCTGAATCTCACTCACAGGCAGGCACTAAGTGTTTTCTGCAAACATAACCATGGCACATATGGAGGGTGACTCATTAAACAGCTTTATAGATATGATTTATTATCTCTACTCTAATGCCCAATATTTATAACTCACTAGATGAAGCTCAGAGAAAAATAAGCCATTCAACCTGGTTTGTATTTCCAAGAGTGAGCTATTCTCCAAGAAGCCAGCAGTGAGGTCAGGAATCTCTCTCAAACAAAGGTGAGTTATGCAGCCTCTATTTGCAGGGCATTGTGCATTTCCTCTCTATTGCTGCCCAAGATGCTTCCTAGTCATAGTTATTGAATTAATCAATCAAATTTTATTTTTATTGCACCATTCTGGAAATCCACTCATACCCCTTTCCAGTAATACTGAAAAGAAAAATAATCCATACCACCCAATTAAGAATAAAACATATGTCTTCTTGATGGTGTCTGAATAGTGGTGGTTCCGATGGTCACTGGCTCTCAAAGTTACTCAATATTAGCAAAGATAGACTACCATAGTAATACCTGCAAGCAGATAAGTTTCATTATAACCACTGGGGTGGGGGGGGCATTTAAAAAGTAAGGAGTCTTACATGCTCCTATGTCTACAGCCAGAAGCAAGAGCTGTACCATGTAATATTCAGCTCACCCACACCACAGCCTTCTGATTTATAACTTCTCCAGGACCCTGGACTTGAGTAGGAAGATTGCTCAGGTTTTCAGCTATGGTCTTGCCTACTTAAGCTCCTGAGGTGGTACATTTTCTGGCATTAGAAGAGAAAATCTAGAATTGGGGGCAGGTATTTGTTGGTTGGAGTCCCTGGGTTGTGCAAATAGTTAATGGACTCAGCTGTTGAAGCTCAGGTCTACCAAGAGGCACCTAGAAAGAAAGGCCTGGGATCTAGTTTGAAAAAACAAGACACTGAAAACCCTATTAAACACAATTCTACTCTGACACACATAGTGTCACAAGTCAAAAATGACTTGAGAGCAACTGGTTTTGGTTGGTTGCTGACATAAAATGGAAACACAGTGTTGAACTGAGCATGTACCCAGAAGAGGTCAGCTCAATAAGAAACCTCCTGGGATGCATAATCCTGTGAATATACCTGGCCTGGATAGCAAACTCAGCCTTATAGGTACATAAACCCCAGATTGTGAGTGGCCCAGAGTTGAGATAACTCAGGAACTTGACTGATGCTACAGGGTCTGACACAAGACACAAATGCAAAACAAAGCAGAATACCTGTCAATATATTCACAAAAACTTCAAGTATATTCTTCTCAACATCTAAACACCATTGTTTCCTCACTAAGGCATATGTCTGTTTTCCCAGTATCAGAAAAATTCAGAAAAAGAAGTACTGGTTCTTTGAAGAATATGGGATTAAATTGAAGTTTTTTTTTTTTTTTTTTTTAATAATTTGTTTTGTTTTTCTTGTTCCTTGAGTTCATTTATGAGTAGTCTTTCTCTCTCTTCTGCTCTCCTGCTCTCTACTTCCCTACATCTTTCTTTCTTACATCTTCAGGTCTTTTGACTTATAGTTTTCTCTGCTTATATAATGCTATCTCTCCAGACTTCCTCTGTTTTGCTGAACTTTTACTTTACCTATCATGATGTCCTTCTTCAGGCACTGGTCCCTCCTAACATATCCAAAGTAAGTGGATGAAGTATTACTATTCTCATTTTTAAGATAGCTGTAGTGTGCTAAAATGGGAAGGCCCACGGGGATATGGGAAGACACCAGTTCCAGAGTTATGTACCCAAAATTCCATAGTAAGGTGTAATACTGAGGTGAATTCAGATGTTTGTTTTCAGAGCACATACTTTTAATGATTGTTTTGTAGGTAATTGTTAAATAAACAAGTGAAAAAGAAGGAAAAATAAACAATTGAAGAAATAAAGATTATCAAAGAAATTTTCATTAGAGCTAAAATAAAACAAACAAACAAAAAATCCAAACAAACTCACTGCCATCAAGTAGACCCCTTGGGTTTCTGAGTTGATATCACTACAGAAGTAGATTGCCCAGCCTTCCTTATAAGGAGTAGCTGGTGGGTTTGAACCACCAGCCTTCTGTTTAGCAGTCAAATGTCTTCAGCACTATACCACTAGAACTCCCAGAGCTAAAATAAACCCCAATAAATCAGCATTTCTGTTCTCAAAGACAGGATGCTACTCTAGAAATCAGAATGGCCATGCTTTCTGGATTCCATGTCTCTCCTCTTAGGGATTGCTGCACCACTTTGTCCATTTTCTGTCTCTTCATACATCCCATGGTAAAGGGACCACTTCACTTTGGATCTTTGTATTTCTTAAGATACAATGCTATGCCGATTTGGTTACAGTCAAGTTTTGACCTCTCCTAGAAGCTATGCTGTTTCTATGGTGATCACCATATATCAGCTGTGGAGCATTATGCATTGATTTTCTTGGTCAAAAGCTCAGATTACTAAGGGCACAGCTTATGGTTCCCCAAAAGGCCTGTATCCTGCCAATATGTTTTCTGTCCTTCACTCTTTTCCTCCCCATATATGTATGACCTAGTCCATAGGAGTTCCAAAAATAGTTTGCAGCCCCAAATTTAGTCAGTCTACAGTTAGTTTAGGTAACAGTGCATCTCTCATAATGTGATAACTGTGTTTTGAGAAGAGTTACTGTTAATTCACTTCTTGTCAATCAAATTCCTTTGTAAAGCAAATAATGATCTCTTACAGGTTATAGCATAAATCACACCATTTAGCCAATGCTTGTATACTATCTGCACATTTGTTTATTTGTGAACTAAAATCTCACATTCAGTTCAACAAATATTTATTGAGCACCAACTATGTGCCAGTAACTGTGACTGTGATTAAAAGATGAATATGGTATGCTCCCTGTCCTTAAATTCTAATGGTAGAGACAGATTCAAAAATGCAATGTCAGTACAGTGTGATACATGGTATAAAAGAATAAGTTTAAAGTGGTATAAAAAGAAGCATATACAGGATACAACAGATAGTGTAAAACAAAGGGCAATCAGAGATATTAGACAGAGGAGAGGGTATTTGTGGTAATGAGTTGAGAAACAATCCAAATTGTGCAAAGGTTCTAAAGTGTATGCTTGAATATTTCATTCAGGTAACAACAAATGGTGACATATAATCAGAGAGTAGGTTAGAGGGTAGTTGCTTTGGTCATTCTCCATTTGCTCATTCTACCCCCTCCCCAAATTTATCTCGTCAGGTCTCTGCCCTAGGAGGCCCACCTGCCTTTGTAACGTGGACATGTTCCTCACTCAGGTGCTTGGTGGGTTAAACAGGGACTTTTTTCCCATTTAGGGAAAATGAACATTATTATTCAGACCAGTGACATTTCAAACTGTGTTCCATGGACTTCTTAGATTAGGAACCAGGAAATGAAACAGGGAGCAGAGGAGCAAGGCACAAACAAGTGCTGCTTGGGTCCTCCACCCCTGCCTCTGCCTGAGCAGCTGTGCTTACTACTGCTTTAAAGTGGGCCTTGATAGGCAGAATTTGCAGAGCAAAGAGCACTGGAGGGGGGAGGAAGGAGGCAAGACAGGAGACCATGGTAATTTGGAGTCATGGAGTTTGACAGCTCTTTTACAGGGAAGAGAAATGATCATATTTGTGATATAGAAAGAACCTTTGGCATAAGGATTGACAATTTAAGTGGAAAGTGTGAAACTGAGGAAGGAAGAGCTGTGAGGAGACCATGGAAATAATTCAGGTAAGAGGTGGTAAAGCCTGATCTAGGACTCTATTTGTGGTTATGGAGAGGAAGAAGTAGGATCCAGAAATAATGAAGTCATACAGTCAGCAGGATTTAGTGAGGAACTGGATATCATGAAAGTATAGCAATACAAGTGCACAGGGTTGTTGAAAAGGTCAAATATTTTGAAATGTGTTGTAAATCACATAGAATAATACACATATTAATTGTGAGTGCTATTTTACTAGATCACAGCTCTCTTTATTCCTAGTCAGGATTCTTTCCACAAGTCCCTCACATGATTCATTGTAAATTGAGCTTTTCACTAATTGGAATTGCTGAAAGCAATAGAGAATGCCATTTGGCTACTTCCTCTCTAGGGAATGTTGATATTTAAATATCCAGATCATTGTTTAGAATTCCCAGTTCCATCATGAAAAATTTAAAATTGGATCTCATTTTAATCTCTAAAGCAAGCTCTCCTCTGCCTCCAAGATGAGCAAACATTTGAACATAGAGGATCTTTTCTGCAACCTAAAACATGTTTTTAACCAAATTTTTCCCTATGGCAGTAGATCCTGATATCTTGAAAGAGCATGTGTCTTGGGTTATATTCTGTGCTATTAACAATGAGGGAGATGATGATGAAGACCTTGAAGATGATGACTGGTAATCTTGACATTTACCACATTTTAGCATCACTATGTACCAGGAAATATGCTAGACACTTGTGGAGTTATGTTTGTGTGTCAACTTGGCTGGGCCTGGTTGAGTGTCTGGGCAGCTAGTGGTAGTTATTCCCCATTATGAGACTGGCAATCAACTTCATGGTGAGCTCTACCACAAGCAGCTGAGTAGCTGCCTTTGGGATGTGATCTGCTTCCTGTATATAAGGAGAAGCCTTGGGAATGGTCTCAAGCCTCTGGCACACTTGGACCCTGCATGTAGCCGTGTCGTTGTTCAGTAGCCTACTATGCTCTGCTGACGTTGGGACTTACAATGGACTTAAGTTAACGGCCTGCCATGTGGTTTGGAAACATCGGGGCTGTGCCTTTTTACTTGTCAACCTTGGGGGTTCTCAGCCTCAGCAGCCAGCAGCTGTGTGAGTAAAGAAAAGCCTCTAGCTCCAGTGGGCTGGGAACAGGAGGCAAAGCAGGACCCCAAGGTTGAGGGGCTTTTACCCAGCCCCTAGAGCCTGGCACTTTGAACTTGTACTTAAAGCCTCCAAATTGTAAGAATAAACTCCTGTTTGTTAAAGCCATCCCATTTGTAGTACATTCTTGTCAGAGCTGCACTAGGTAACCAGGACAACACTTTCTATATATTGTCTTATTTCAGCATTATAATAATACTCAATATTATCACAATTTAGGGTTCAGGAAACTAAAATTCAGTAATGTTGAGTAACTTATCTAAGGCAATTGAGTAGTAATAAAAATAACAAAGATTTGATCCCAGCCCAGTTTCCTAGGTTCCATATCTTATCCTTGAACTTCTTAGGGTAAAGTGTCATGTACCAGAGTCCTCTCATCTTTCACTCCCAAATTATCAAAAGTGAGGATCCACTGTAAAACCATGAGATCAGAGGAACTAGATTGTGTCTGGCTACCACTGTCAACCACTTATGAGGGGAATCTGTGCAGGAGACCCTGGATAAAGTGGGAGAACAATGTGGAACAAACTCAAAATCATAAAAAAAAAAAGACCAGGTTTGCTGGTCTGATAGAGCCTGGTGAGACCCCTGAGACTATGACCCCTAGCCATCCTTCAGAAAAGAAGAGCATTGTTTGCACTGGGAGATAGCTCAGGGGGCAGGAGTATATAGGAGAGAAGGACACAGGGAAGAGATAACCATGGGGAGGAAGTGGGAAGAAAGCTGTTATATTGTGGGGAAGTGCAGGCAATGTCATAAGACAAAATGTGTATGAAGTGCTGTATGGAAAATGAATTTGCTCTGTAAACGTTCACGCAAATCACAATAAAAATAAATAAATAAATAAATAAAGGTGAGGCACCTGTCTTATCTCCAGACAGAAAGTTTTCCTGAATACTCTTACTCCTCCACAGTAGAGTGGATTTTCCTGATTGAGGCTGTCAATATATTGAGCAGGGCTCCCTAAGCAGAGGAAATAATGAGGCTTTACACAAGACAAACAGAATGACATTGTCTGTCACTCTCAGAAATGTGAACTTAATATGTCAGTCTAGGCTAATTGGACTGGTGGGAGACTGGGACATCACCATAACCTTACATGGATGTACACACCTTAGAAGGAGAGAAATGTGATAAGAGATCAAAGCAGGCACTCAAGGTGTTTAATTAGGGAATACCATAATTATATCTAGGGTTTGAAGGGATTAATGGTAGAATCCAGCCCAATTTTCTCATGAAGTTTTTCAATTCTTTGACTACTTCTTAAGAGGTTTGTACTTCATCAGGGTGTTCCAGTTCCCTTTTCTAGCCTTTCCTCTCAACTACTTAAGAGTGAAGACTCTGAGTTCAGACTGCTAGGATGTATGTTCCTGGTCAGCCATTTACCTACTATGTGACCTCATTTTTTTTTTTTTTTAACTTCTCTGAGCTTCAGTTTCTTCATCTATACAATGAGAATAATTAGATCACCTTTGTTCTGATGTTTCAAAGGGATAACAGTTAATTATATATGAAAGATGTTTGGCTTAATACCAAACACAAAATGGGAGCTCAGTGGATGTTTATTGTTGTTGTTAGGTGCCATTTAGTCATTTCCAACTCATTGCAATCCTATGTGCACCAGAGCAAAAAGCTGCCTGGTCCAGCACCATCCTCACAATTATTGCTATGTTTGCATCCATTGTTGTAGCCCCTGTGTCACTCCATCTTGTTGAGGGTTGTCCTCTTTTTTGTTGACCTTCTACTTTGCCAAGCATGATGTCCTTCTCCATGGACAGATCCCTCCTGACATTATACATAAAGTATGTAAGATAAACTCTCACCATATTCTCTTCTAAGGTGCATTCTGGCTATACTTGCTAGTTGTATTGGTTCATCATTCTTCAGGAAATCTATGGTATTTTCAATATTCTTCACCAACACCATAATTCAAAGGCATCAGTTCCTCTTCAGTCTTTCTTATTAATTGTCTAGCATCTGCATGCATACAAGGTGATTGAAAATAACGTGGCTTTTGTCAGACACACATTAGCCTCTAAGTGACATCTTTGCTTTTTAACAATGGATGTTAGATATTAATATCTTCACCATCATCACCATCACCATCATCAGTACAGTCATGTGTCACTGAATTCTACAATACATAATGTGAAATGGGATATTATATGATTTGGACATTGTGTGAACACAATATTATATACAGATAGTCCTTAGACTATGAGAATTTTGTTCCTCCATCTGTTTTTAAGTTAAATTTGTACATAAGTCAGAAAAGCTGGGTACAGTTTGTATCTAACAGTTTGGTCATGCCAGAAAGACCTATTCTGTGATACCAACCCAACCTTGGGTTGGGGGGAGTAGAATTTGAGTTCAACCACATGAGCGATAATTCAATCATGCCTACATAATGAAACCTCAATAAAAATACTGGACACTGAAGTTCCTATGAGATCCTTGATTGGTGAAATACGTGTATGTGTGAGGGAATTTGTTTCTTAGAGAATGGAGCCTCTCAGATCTCTCCTTATTTATCTCATTATTTGTATCCTTCAAATTTTTCATATAATAGGCTTGCAGGGGGCTAGGGCAGGTGTTGGAGAGTAAAGATGTATATATGAGGTCAAATGTTGCCCAAAAGGACATTGGGCAGCACATGATCATATATATTTTACATGATGTAGCAGCAACTTGATGTAACAGAGATTGTTTAGATTTGTAGTTTTATTTTCAAATCTCTTCTACATGAGTTCCCCAAGTCTCAATTTGCACATTTATGAAATGGGTATAATCCTAGATCTTTGCTGTGTTATTATTAATAATACAGTATGTATAAAGAGGTTAGTACAGTACTGGTATTTAAAAAGTAATAGCTATAGCGTAGTCTGTAAGGCACTTGACTGCTAATCAGAAGGCTGGCAGTTCAAACCCACAAGCCACTCCTTGGAAGGAAGGTTAGACAATCTACTTCCATAGTGACACCTCCTCAGAAACCCAAGGAGGGGTCGCTATGAGTCGGGTTCAACTCGATGGAACATAACAACAGCACCAGCTATTATTCTGCTGAGGATATAGAAACTAAGAAAGCAAAGAAGGGATGGATACGATTTTATTGACTCATTTTTTTTCTTTTTCTAGGAATATCTTAGATTTGCTGCTTAATTCCTATAAATCTCAGCTTCCTTCTTTGCAAAGCAGATGTATTCCACTATAGATCGCTTGCAAATCATATGTATTTTATGATATAGATATAGATAACAAATTTAGATATAATACAGAGAAGTATGTGGTGTAGTGCCTAAAGCATTTGACTGCTAACCAGAAGGCTGGTGGTTCAAACCCACTAGCCACTCCTTGGAAGGAAGATGGGGCAATCTACTTCTGTAGTGATACTGCCTTGGAAACCCAAGGAGGGGTCACTATGAGTCGGGTCCAACTCAACGGTACATAACAACAACAACATAGATATAGACAAAAACATATATACATAGACATATAAACTTGATTAAGTGACTAAAATAGTTGCTTAATAGTATCTAGTATAGAGAAGCTTTCTAAATGCATCTTAGCTTTTTAATTTTTTTTCTCTCTTATTTCTTCTTTCCCCTTTCACTCATCTCTTCATGACCAAATTTCTGGTCCTGCATTCCTCTCTGTTCACACTAGTTTAATCAGACTCTAAAATATTTGAATATAGGACCAATATCAGGTTCCTTTTATGTCCTCCAAAATTCTTACCACTGTTCTTAGCACATATAAGATGCTCTATAGGTATGTGTCCTATCTGTGTTCTCTAGATATGTTCCCTAGATATGTATTTGATTTGTAAGTGGGGAGAAAATTCACACTAAGCAACTGAGGCAGCCAGAGAGATGGTTATGAAGACTGTGCAAATAATTTCCTGAGTTGAGTACAAGTAATATGAGTATTATCATTGTTGAAAAGGAAATGATAAACATACTATTCATTCACAGTATTTCAGACTCTGGGCTACCCATTCTGACATACAATAATGTGGTAAACTAACTCACTTTGTGACCTAAGTTACGCCATTTTCCTTTTCTTCTAATGTTAGCAAAACTGCTGCACTAGTCCAAACAGCTTTGTAGCGCTCCTTTGATATATCCAACATATATGCCATGTAGAGTATCAAAAAAACAAACCAAACCCACTGCCATCAGTTTGATTCTGATTCATAGTGACCCCCATTGGGTTTCCAAGGCTGTAAATCTTTACAGAAGTAGATTGCCTTATCTTCCTCCCATGGAACAGTTGGTCTTGGGGTTAGCCTACTATGCCACCAGAGCTCCATATCTAATGTAGAGAAATGGTGATTGTACAAAGGAAAGGAGCTCTATATTCATACCAGGCTATAATCCAGCATTGCTAGTAATGCTCATTTGTAAGTTCTTCAAAAATCTAATGGCTCAAAGGGATTAAAAATGCATAATTTAAATAAGAATATATGTAATTTTAAGAATAAAATTCAACTTAGGTCCTGAATTAAATAAAAAATCATTTTCTGCCTTTTACCTTAAAGTTGGTTTTGGAGAAGGAATGTTTACAAACCTATAAAGCTTATTGATAAAGTGTTTTGGAAAATCATCTGGAGACAATGAGGAAGCTTTAGGTTATTGAGTCCTATTTCTTTGTGGCCCATTACCTCACACCACATCCTCCCAGAAAGTCAATCAGGATATTTTTGTTTTCTTTGTCAAAATAGCCTTAATTTCCCATAAGTACTATGAAAATATTGTAAAGCCAAAGACATTTCATAAAGACAACACTTAGCAAATAATAGGCCTAGTATTTGAACACAAGCACTATGACTCCAAAAACCAAGTTATTACCCACTTTTTGTACTCTTTTTGATACAGTATCCATCCATTCACCCAAATGTTCACCCTACAGCAGGCCAAGTACAAGGACAAAGGGAATACAGGTATTAACAGAATTACTTCCTACCTTCAAGTTACTTAGAGTCTTAGAGCTACATGAGTGATTTTTTTTTCATTCCTTTCCTGGATCCTTCAGCAGTTATTGAATATCTGTTATTTTCAAAGACTTACGTTGGATGTCAAGAGTATAAAGATAAAAGAACAGAAGCTCTTTTTCAATTATCTCAATTTTGTTGTCAGGTGTCGTCGAGTTGGCTCTGACTCATAGTGACCCTGTGTCCAACAGAACGACACACTGCCCAGTGCTGCACCATCCTCACAGTCCTTGCTCTGCTTGAGCCCATCATTGTGGCCATGATGTCAGTCAATCTCATGTTAAGGTCTTCCCCTTATTCACTGACCCTCTACTTTACCAAGCCTGACATCCTTCTCCAGGGAATGATCTCCTCTGACAACATGACAAAAGTACTTGAGACAAACTCTGGCCATTCTTGCTTACAAGGAGCATTCCAGCTGCACTTCTTCCAGGACAGATTTGTTCATTCTTCTGACCAAACCAAACTCATTGCTGTGCAGTCGGATCCAACCTATAGCGAAACCTCCTTAGGTTTTTGAGGCGCTATCACTGTGGAAGTATATTGCCCAACCTTCCTTCCAAGGAGTGGCTGGTTGGTTTGATCTGCCAGCCTTCTGGTTAGCAGTCAAATGCCGTAGGCACTATGCCACCAGAGCTCCTATTCTTCTGACAGTCCATGGTATTTTCACTATTATTGGCCAAACCACAATTCAAAGACATCAACTCTTTTTTTCTCTTCCTAATTTATTATCCAGCTTCCACATGCATGTGAGGTGATTGAAAATACCATAGCTTGGGTTAGGCACACCTTAGTCTTCAAAGTGGCATCTTTGTTTCTTCACACTTTCTTCATGTTTGATATTCTTGATGTTATCCCACAACTCATCTGATCTTTGGTCATTGGTGTTCAATATGTCAAATCTATTCTTCAGAGGATATCTAAATTCAGGTAGGATATAATCAAGGTCAAATTTTGGCTGTCATGGACTCATTTAATTTTCTTTAGCTTCAACTTAAACTTGCATATAAGCAATTGATGGGCTGTTCCAGAGTCAGCTCCTGGTCATATTGTGACTTATTATATTGAGCTTCTCCATTGCCTCTTTCCACAGAAGTAGTTGATCTGATTTCTGTGTATTCCATCTGTTGAGTTCCACATGCATATATATATGTTTGGTTCAAATCCACCAGCCACTCCTTGGAAAGAAGATGGGGCAATCTACTTCTGTAGTGACACTGCCTCGGAAACCCAAGGAGGGGTCGCTATGAGTTGGGTCCAACTCGATGGCACATAACAACAACAACAACATATATATATGTTATATATGTTATTGGAAAAAGGTATTTGCAATGAATAAATTGCTTACCTTGCAAAATTCTGCCATGCGATCTCCAGCATCATTTTTATCATCAAGGCCATATTTTCCAACTGCCCATGATTCTTCTTTGTTTCTAACTTTCACATTCCAATCACCAATAATTATCAATGCATCTTGATTATATATTTGGCCAATTTCAAACTTCAGAAGTTGGTAAAAATCTTCAATTTCTTCATCTTTGGCTTTAGTAGTTGATATATAAATTTGAATAATAATAGTATTAACTGGTCTCCCTTGTTGTTGTTGTTATGTGCCCTCAGTCTTCCTTGTAGGCATGTGGATATTTTCCTATTACTGACAGTATGGTATTCCACTATAGATCTTGATTCGATTGTGGAACCAAGCAACATGAATTCCTTGACAACCTCAATCTTCTCTCCATTTATTGTGATGCTGCTCATTGGTCCAGTTGTGAGGATTTTTGTTTTCTTT
>NW_006922265.1:285118-287509 GCF_000298275.1 Orycteropus afer afer | reverse complement strand
GACGAAAGAGGGGGAGGCCTTCAAGGAGATGGATTGATATGGTAGCTGCGATGATGGGCTCAAGTATAGCAGGGATTGTGGAGCTGGTGCGGAATCGGGCAGTGTTTCATTCTGATGTGCATGGGGTCGCTATGCATCAGAAATGACTCGACGGCACTTAACAACAACAACAACATAGATCTCGAGATGTTCTTTTGAAGATAAATGCAACACCATACCTCTTTAGTTTGTCTTTCCCAACACAATAGATCACATGATTGTCTGATTCAAAATGGCCGATACCAATCTCAATCTAGTATAAGGAAAACAATTACAGTACATACAAGAAACCACCATCCTGTCTCCAATTCACTCTATTCCACTGAGACATCATGAAACTTGCCCTTTTGGAGTCAGATTCAGCTTCATAAATCTCTCAGCATAGTGCTCAATTTAGACATTACTAATTAATTAGATTTAGTCCTTGAAATGAAATTTACATGCTACTCTGATCTAGTGGAAGGCAGATACGGAGATATATGTGAACAAAAGTGGACATTATAGTGTTCTAGGGCTTGTCTTTAAAGATCACCCATTCCAACACCATAATTTTTCAAATGAGGAAATTAAAATCCAGAAAAATGTAGTAAATGAGACAAAAGTGGGTCAAGAACTCAGATTCCCCATTTCTTTCCACCACAGTAAAGTATGTTCCCTCTCACTGAAATGCCCTTAAAGATCAAGTGCATACAACCAGTACTGGGCTTCTCAATGGACCCAAAGAATATAGGAACCTGCATTGATATTTGCAACCAAAACCAGTTGCCCTTGAGTCAATCCCAACTCCTGGCAACACCAATCATGTCAGAGTAGAATTGTGTTCCATAGAGTTTTAAATGGCTGATTTTTCAGAAGCAGATCAACAAGCTTTTCTTGCAAGGTACTTTTGGGTGAGCTCGAACTTCCAACTTTGGGTTAGCAGCTGAGTATTTTAACTGTTTGCACCACCCAAGGACTCCTGATATTCACAAGTAAACCAAAAAACCAAACTCAGTGCCATCAAGTCAATTCTAATTCATAGCCACCCCCATTGGGTTTCCAAGGCTATAAATCTTTACAGAAATAGATTGCTCCATCTTCCTTCCAAGGAGAAGCTGGTGTGTTTGAACCACCAACCTTCTGGTTAGCAGTCAAATCCTTAGGCACTGTACCACCAGAGCTCCTTGATATTCATAAGTGTGCTATATCATCCTCTGTGAAGAAGCCCATTGACCACGAAGGGGCAAGGGTGACTTTCTAGAACCTGGTGCTGATCTGCTGATTTTTTATGTTATTTCTTTCAAAGTTTCCTTTTAATTAACATGTAAAGAAATGGCAGCTCTGCCAGCTCATGCCACAAGTCTCTTGCACCTACAGGTTGGTATAGTGGAGCATGAACCTGAGTCATCAGCAACCAAAAGTTCAAAATGCTAAAGTGGGAAGCATTAATGGGTAGAACCACTATGCGTGCACTTACCAGGATCAATTTTCCACTTAGACAGCTTTTGTCCAGTTGTACTAACTACTAACCAATCTATGCTTCCTAATGGATTAAAGTAGAAAGTTCAGAAATCATACAATAATCTATTTCCCATTCATTAATATTCAAGTGTGGGCTGCTGAACCTGCCCCAGGCTGCATAACACTGAGGACTTATTTATAACTAGGTTACAAGACAATCAAATGCCCAGACTGTATAGAAACTGTTTTGTTTTTTTTTTTTTGGTGCATTTTGCTAAATGAGTGAATGAAGGGCACAAAACTGTAAATGAAGATAACATTAATTGACAACTGACAAGAGAAATGGGGTACAGGGCCAGGTCTGGAGCAAGGCTAGTAGAGCACGTACTTCAGTTGATACACATAAAGTACAGTTCCTGGGTTTATTTATTTCATTCATTCAACCAGCTTTAATTGAACATTTATTAGGTCTCAAGTGCTATCCACATGGTTATAATAATCAGAAATAACTTGGAAAAATAGGTTAATTTTCTGAGATCACACATCTAATAAGGATATAACCTGGGATTCAGATTCCTAAAGGCTCTCCTTTGTTAAGACATGGGAACTTGAAGACTTGAAAAAGTCTGACACAAACAAGTTTCATGAAAATGTTAAATAGGGAAAGATTTGATAGATTTATGTTGTTGTTGTTGTTAAGTGCCGTCGAGTCGTTTCCGACTCTTAGCGACCCCATGCACAGCAGAACAAAACACTGCCCGATCCCGCGCCAGCTCCACAATCCCTGCTATACTTGAGCCCATCATCGCAGCTACCATATCAATCCATCTCCTTGAAGGCCTCCCCCTCTTTCGTCGACCCTCCACCCTACCAAGCATGACATCCTTCTCCAGAGAATGGTCCCTTCGTACA
>NW_006922265.1:252661-283318 GCF_000298275.1 Orycteropus afer afer | reverse complement strand
ATATTTTGGCTCTCGTGGACTTGTTTTAATTGTCTTTAACTTCAAGTGGAATTTGCATATGAGCAGTTGATGGTCTGTTCCACAATCAACTCCTGGTCTGGTTGTGGCTGAAGATATTGAGCTTTTCCACTGCCTCTTGCCACAGATGTAGTCAATCTGATTCCTGTGTGTATAGATTTATAGGAATGCTAAATAGGGAATGAATAAATACCACCAACAGGTTGAATCCCTTTATCCTATGTATATAAACCTGAACAATATTTGTCATGTATCACATATCTTTTAAATTAATATAGAGACATTTTTAGAATCAGTGTTTAAATTTGGGAAAATTAATAAAAAGTATGAAAATTGAGAAAAGCTCAGAAACACAGATTTTGAAGTAACTAAAATAAAAAGAGGTAAAAAATAGTTCATCCATGAAGTGGGGAGAAACATGTGTAAGTAACAGATTGTTGCAAAAATTAAATAAAACACTACGTGCCAAAACCCTGACCTATAGTGAGGTGAAACCTGCACCTACTAGTGTTAGTGTTTTTATTTGGAATCAGGAAGAACTGCGTTTGAATACCAGATGTGCTTCTTCTGTGTGATCTTTAAGAGAGTGAGCCTTAATGCAGGTTAGATTTTCTTATCTATAAAATGGGAGCTGAAAAGGAACATTTTAGTTGTTTAAAGATTAAACATCTAATATATTTAGAACCACTAACCAAGTTCCTAAAACATTCTAGATATCCAGGACTTGGTGGTGGTGATTATTGTCGTTACTGCTATTGCAACTGGGAAAGAAAATTATCGTTTCAAATAAAACTGACAGTAGCTGTTTTTGCCTTCTGAGAGGAGTGGCAACGTGAGTCACATCAGTGGAAAAATAAATCTCAAAGCTATTTCATTCCTCTTACAGACAACCGTTGGGAAGGAAGAAAGACGCCATGACTTGTGAGCTTTTGAAAGATTGTTTAGGTGTAGATGGACATTCCTGGTAACAGAGACATTAATGAGTCTTGGATATGGCAAGGAAGGAAGGTGATAGAAAACTTCTATTCCAATTTGACAAAACCCCAAAACTGAAAATCACAAACATCACCTGGAAGCATGTCTCTATATGCTACACATCTGGATATTCCAAAACATCTGGATAGCTAACTACATTTTTTTCTTCACAATTTATTCTAACATTTGGGATCAATATCAGAAAATAAGGGGCAGAATAATAACTTCAGGGAAGCTGTCAAATTGAGTGTCTATAAATGAAGTCTGGAAAAGTAACACCCAGGGTCTGCTATGTGACAGAAGAACTGAGAGAATTAAATTGCCTGTGAGCCAATAAGGAAGGCAGGTGCGATCGTGATTATGAGTGATTTTAGTCCCCCTAACTGTTGTCAGGAAACCTGTGAGACATCAGAGCCAAGAGGAAGGAATGACTGACATCTAAATGATGAGTTCTGGAGCCATGTATCACAGAGATCCCACCAGTGATAATTCATTTCTGGATTTTGTGATATCTCATGTCTGGGATCTAAGTGAATAAACAGCAGTTCAGCCATTTGACCTAATGTCCAAAAGTTGGACATAAATAGTATTGTTTGGAATTAAAAATCAGTTACTGGTGACAGGTATTCCTGACAAATAAGGCAACAGAGTCATCTGGAATTATATGCAAATCCTTGTAAGCATCTCATGGAAAATAAATAATTAAACAAGAAGAAGAACAAGAAGAAAATAAAATAAAATAAGAGGAATTGACAAGGCTGGGAGCAACTAGGCTGAAAACAGGCAGCAATATTCCAGGAGCACCTTGGCTTAAATAGTGACAAACTATTAGTGCAGGGAAGAACTTTAAATATCACTGCCAGGGGTCACAGGTAAGCAGTCTGCAGAGTGACTTATTTTTTGAGGGAATGGGTTTCTTTAATATGCTTGGTGTTAAAAAAAAAAGTTGTGTATGAATCCCTTGGAGATTCTCTCTGATTCTAATTTGACAACAGCCTCATTAGTTCTTCCTACCTTACACCACATGCTTTTACACACTTACTTTATTATTATTATTACTATTATTATTATTTTAGCCCCTCTGGTGCCCCGTGGTCTATTGCTCCAAGGGATGTATTTCCATAGAGTATATGGGTGCATCACCCTGGGTTGAGTGGTCTGAATGTCCATCTTGTTAACTATTGGGCTGAGAGCCAGCCCCTGGGAGTGAGTTTTACTCCAGGTGCAGAATGTATTCTAGGGCCATAGTATTGGGGCTCTTACCAGACTCTACCTGACCAGTAATTCTGGACATTATTGAATTTTTGGATTTTGCTCCATGTTTTTCCTCCCAGTCTATCCAGGATCTTCAGATTTGATCTTTTCCTGAGTGGTTGGCATTGGTAGCAGGCACCATCTAGTTCTGGTCTCAAGGGCCATCGTGTCCTATGGCTGATTGCTTCCAAATGCCCTTGGTTTTTTGCACTCTTCTTTGCTTCTGATGATAGGAGACCATTAGCTGCATCTTAGATGGCCGCTTGAAAGCTTTTAAGACCCCAGTTGCTACTCACCAATGTAGGATGAGGAACAAGGCTTTTATGTATTTTGTTGTGCCAATTGAATCTGGTGTCCCCCAGTACTATAGTCCTGAGATGCTAGATCATTGAATTTCTCTCCTTTGGTGTTTGGGTGTCTGTGAGGAATTGCTTTGTGTCTGTCTTCTGTTGTTTCTGTAAGGATTGCAGGTATTTTATATCACTGCTGTCTGTGCAAGATTAGCCTGCACTGAATCTATCCTTGGTCTAGAGTATACTCCTGTTCACTGATCCCTATCTGATCCTCTCGGGTGTTTATGTGTTTATCTGTAGCCACATGTTTGATATTTTTTATTTGCTCTTCCTATTATTAATTTCTAATTTTATAGCATTGTGGTCCAAGAAGATGCTTTGTAGTATTCCAATGCTTTTGTATTTGTTCAGGCTTTTTTATATCCTAACATATGATCTGTTCTGGAGAAAGATCCATGTGCACTGGAGAAGAATGTGAATTGTGCTTTTGTTGGGTGGAAAGCTCTTTATATGTTTATGAGGTCGAGTTGGTTGATTGTATTGATGAGCTCTTCTGTATCTTTTTTGAGATTTTTTCTAGTTGACCTGTCCCTCTTTGAAACTGGTATGTTAAAGTCTCCTACCACTTTTGTAGAGTTGTCTATTGTTCCTTTTAATTCAGTTTATATTTGCTTCACATATTTTGGAACACTTTCATTGGGTGCATAAATATTTATTATTGTAACATCTTCTTTGTCATTTGACACTTTCAGCATCATATAACGTTCTTCTTTGTATCTTATGATGTTTATCACCTTAATGTCTATTTTATCAGAAATTTATATTGCCACTCCTGCTCTTTTTTGATTACCGTTGGCTTGGTATATTTTTTTTCCCCACCTCTTAACTCTTAATTTGTTTTTATCTTTGTGTCTAAGGTAAGTCTCTTGTAGGCAGCATCCCAATGGGTCTTCTTTTCTTATCCATCTGCCACTCTCTTTCTCTTGATTGGTGCATTTAGTCCATTCACATTGAGTGTAATTAGTGATAGATATAAATTGATTGCTTTCATTCTATTGTGTTTTTTTTCTTGTGTTGTTTGTGTTTCCTTGGTCCATATATTTTTCTGTGCTGATTTCAGTTTGTTATCAAATGCTTCCTCTTTTTTCTTCTTTATTGTTGGTTTTGTGCTTATTAAGCCTATACGTTTTCCTTCCTTCTGGATTTGCTTAGGGGGATTGTTAATTTTCTCTGTGGTTACCTTGAAGTGAATTCTTGTTTCTACATCTTTAGAACAGTGCATACTGTAAAGATATTGTCCTCTTTTCCTCTTCATTTGGAAGTTTGTACCTAGAAGTTTTATTCCCTCTAATAGGTTAGTTGCTGTTGTTGTGTACAGATTGGCTTCCTTGATTTTTAGTATACAATGTTTTATGGTCTAATTTTGAGTTTCTACCCACCAGCTACTCCTTGGAAGGAAGGTTGGGCAATCTACTTCTGTAGTGATGCTGCCTTGGAAACCCAAGGAGGGGTTGCTATGAGTCGGTTCTGACTCAGCTGCAAATATTAACAACAACAACAACATTTCTGATGTGGTTTTAGTGTTGATGTCATGTATCCTGATTTTGTTGATCTCTATTGTGGGTTCTCTATTAGAAGGACTTCCTTAAGCATTTCTTGTAGGGTTCGTCTGGTTTTCACAAAATCCCTTAATTCTGTTTGTCTGGGAATGCCTAGTTTTTGCCCTCATATTTGATGGATAATTTGGCTGGATATAGGATTCTTGGTTGGAAGTTCTTTTCCTTCAGTGTTTTATATATGCCATCCCATTGCCTTCTTGCTTGCATGGTTTCTGCTGCATAATCGGAGCTCAGCCTAACTATTTGATTATTGTAAGTAGTATTCTTTTGTCCTGGGCAGCTTGCAAAATTTTTTCTTTGTCTTTGATTTTGGAGAGTTTGATTATAATATGCCTCGATGTTTTTCTCTTGGGATCCATCTTGTATGGGGTTCTATGAGCTTCTTGGACAAATATCTTTTCTTCCTTCATGATATGGGGGACGTTGTCTGTTAGCAGGTCTTCCACACTTTTCCCAGTGTTTTTCTTCACCTCTTTTTGTTCTGGAATTCCAATGAGGCATATGTTGTTTCTTTTCATGTTGGCCCATGTAACGCTTAGGTTCTCTTCATTTCTCTTAAATCTTTGTTCTGATCTTTCTTCATACAGGCTGGTGTCCAGGCATTTGTCTTCTAGTTGGGATATGTGTTCTCAGCCAATTCTATCCTACTCTTTTGTGCTTCCACAGTATTGTGTAATTCTGTAACTTTGGTATTCATCTTCTGGATTTCTAACTGCTGTTTTTGTATGAGTTATGATTGTGCATTAATCTTATTATTTTTTTCTTGAATGATTTTCCTGAGTTCTTCCAGGGAACTGTCTGTGTTCCCCTTGCTTCTGTGTGGGGTTTCCTTAGGTGATTGTAAAGCTCTGTAAACATATCTTCTAAATTCCTTCTCAGATAATTCTATTGCCTCCTCTTCCTCTATGTTTAATGAGACCTTTGTTGTGGTTTTGATTCTAATGCCTTGTCCTGTTTTTTTTGTTTTATTTGAGGTTGCCTGTTGTTTCCTAAACATTTTGAGGTTGTCTTTAACTGTTGATTATGTATTGACTTGTTTTTTCTTGGTTTTATGATTTAATATTTTGAAAAGGTGGAGCTGGTGTATTTTATGTTTTTGGTTATTAATTCAGGTAAGCTGCTCTGCAGTTGTCTTTGTGATGATGGAGTCGCTGAATTTGTTTTGCATATGAGAAATCTGAAGTTCAAAGAATTTAATGTTACCATCTACTGCAGATCTGCTATTTATCCAGTATGATGCTGCCTGACTTAATAAATCTTTTAGTCAAATACTTAAGATATATTACATGCCAGGCTCACTTTAAGTTCAAATTATAGAAGATAGACATGGAATCTGCATTTCTGGAATTTACAGCTTAGTGGGGTATAGTGTCTCTCTATACCTTCCTTGACACATACCAAAAAACAAAACCCACTACCATCAAGTCGGTTCCGACTCATAGCGACCCATATTGGGTTTCCGAGGCAATAAATATTTATGCAAATAGATTCCCCTATCTTCCCAACCTCTTTTAGTGGATGACTAGTAGGTTTGAACCACCAACCTTCTGGTTAATAGTCAAATGCCTGAAGAATCACGCCACCAGAGCTCCTTTCTTTGATACATATTAATTCTGTATATAGGACCTCTGGTGGTGTAGTGCCTAAGGCATTTGACTACTAACCAGAAGGCTGGCT
Organism: Orycteropus afer afer; assembly: GCF_000298275.1. Classification (NCBI taxonomy): domain Eukaryota; kingdom Metazoa; phylum Chordata; class Mammalia; order Tubulidentata; family Orycteropodidae; genus Orycteropus; species Orycteropus afer. The sequence goes on along the minus strand of NW_006922265.1, from coordinate 277,482 downwards.
GTTCAAACCCATAAGCCACTCCTCAGAAGGAAGACTGAGCAATCTACTTCTGTAGAGATACCACCTCAGAAACCTAAAGAGGAGTCACCATGTGTTGGAACCAACTCCATGGCAGTGAGTTTGGTTTGGTTTGGTTTAATTCTATATATCCTCCTTGACATCAATTGCAAATGCAATTCTTCTTCTGACCCTAATCACCAGAGCTAGCTCATATCTCACAAGTTAAATGGCATGATACTCCAGTCTGCCAAGTTTGCTCAGGACTTTAGATGCCAGCTGTAAGCTTGGGAGTCCCCATGGCACCCTCACCTCTGCCCTACTGGCTACAAATTTGATTCAAACCTACCAGCAACCACTCCTCAGAAGGAAGATTGGGCAATCTACTTCAGTAGTTATACTCTCTCGGAAATCCAAAGAGGGGTCGTTATGAGTCGGGATCAACTTGACAGCAGTAATACCACCCTCAGGATGCCAGCCATAAGATCCCCCAGGTCTACTTCAATTCTTCCCTGCTGGCTATAAATTCAAAGGTTCCTGTTAACTCTTCAGGTTTGACAATTCTCTAGATCTCATAAAACTCATCAAAGTGTTATACTTCTGATTACACTTTTATCATAGCAAAAAGGATAAAAATAAAGAGACATATAAAGAAAGATCTGAGTGGGTCCATGACACAAAGCTTCCATGCTCTAAGAAACAAATTCTCTCATACACACATGTCTTTCAGCAACCAGGGAGCTCATGGGAACTTCAGTATCTAGCATTTTTCTTTTATTATTATCATTGCCCATATAGTTAAATTCTACTCCCCCCCAAAGTTGAGTTGATATCACAGGATAGGTCTTTCTAGCATGACCAACCCAAATTCAAGAGTCACCACATTAACATAACAAAGATTCCCCTATCACTCTGGAAAACCTGAGGGTCTGGAGATTCCCTCTCAAGAATCAAGGACAAAGACCAAATTCACACCATAAAGGAAAAAAGCCTAGAACAGTCCATCACATAGTATTTGTTCACTTAACAACTATCTCCCTGAGCATTTGGACAATAAGAAAACAAAAATTACTATACATTCTTTGTTATTGTTATTATTTTTTTGTGTGTGTTTCAGCTTCTGATTATTGTCATAGAAGCTGGAAATAGCTCCTAGTAGAATGATATTCAGATGGTAACAAAAACCCTAATCTCTACCTAGGATTATCAGGGATAGCATATGGGGTTCTAAAGAAGACCAAAAAAAAAATGTTATTTTACAGAAAAATTCTATTTTTACTCAAAGCTCCCAAATGAAGAAACTATAAGTTGGGAAACACATTCTCTGGCCTATGAAATATGATAATACGACTGATAATTTTAGTTAAGCTTTTGCTATATATTTTTCATGCACTATTTTATCACAAAACTTCATGGTTTGAGACCTGTTATTCTTTCCATTTGCCAGATGAGGAAAGTGAGGCACCAGATCTTAACTTTCAGAAGCCCACACAGCTAGAAAGTGGTAGAACCAGATTTAGATCCAAGTCTGCATGCTTCTATCATCTTTCTGTTACCTTACTCCCAAGTTTCTTGTCATTTTGCCTTCTGGAATAAATTGTTCCTGTGAGAACAGGCAGAAATCCCAAAGTTGCAGCTTTGCCTTTATATTAGAAATTGCAGATATACTCTGCAGGCTATGAGCATTAGAGATGGGTGAATGGTACCAATACCTAGTTTCATCATAGAAAGGCTGGTGTGAAAATAATTGAAGAAAAACATGAAACTCATCTATATTGCACTTTTTACTCTGTTAAATTCTGGTGAGTGCAATCTCTGATTTCATATGAAAAGATTGGGGGTATGAGAGGGAAGAGTACTTTTGAAGTTAGATAGACAGTTACTGAATTGTTAATTTGCTACAAACTGGGATTCCATGCTAAGGGGAAGCCAGTGCGGAATGATGGCAACACCTCACACATTAAACAGATGGGATTTCTCAGTGTCAAGCATAGGAAAGTCAACTATATACTCACCATCTATAGTACTAACACAGGCCTTCTAGTTAGTACTGTAAAACCTTCTCCAAGACTCTAGCAAAGGGATATTGATTACTCTTGGATTTAAGGAATAATGTGAGCTATTATCTTTTCTGGTTTTCATAGCAACTTTACTTTCATGCATTTTATGATATATTTCTGTTCCCCTCCTCTTCAAAGTTCATGGCACGCTTGAATTTTCTATATTTCTTGTATTTGAGTGAGGACATTGGACAATGAGTTGTGAACTGCACTGTGAGGATTTTGAAAGCTTTCTCTTACATCTTCTTCACCAACAAGCAGATTTCAAGAAGTTGTCTTCTCCACTAGCTTGGGTACCAGCGTGACTAAAATAAGGAAAGCTTATGCCACCATTTGGACCTCAGGTAGCACAGTGTCTAAGGCATTTGACTGCTAACCAGGAAGTTGGCAGTTCAAATCCACCAGCCATTCCATGGAAGGAAGATGAGGTAGTCTACTTCCCTAAAGATTTACTACCTTAGAAACATAGTGGTGGTTGCTATGAGTTGGAATGGCAGCAGTGGGTTTAGTTTTTTGTTTTTGTTTTTTACTTACTCACAAAGAGCTTTGGTGCTGTAGTGCCTAAAGCATTTGACTGCTAACCAGAAGGAAGGCTGGCAGTTCAAACCCACCAGCCACTCCTGGGAAGGCAAGGAGGGGTTGCTATGAGTCAGATCTGACTCAACAGCAGTGGGTTTGGCGGCTTGGTTTGGATAATATTTTGTCTTCTTTAAAGCCATTGAAAATTTGTGATTTTTATTGTCAACATAACCTAGCCTACCTTGACTGATAAAATTAAGAGAGGCTGTGTGAGGTAATACCAGACAGAAGCCATTTTACATTAGAAATTTCTAATGTGATCTTAAAAGCAAAATGTTGTTTTTAAAAAATAAATAAAAGCCCTCCTCCTGAGATGACACTTTATTATGTGCAATTACTGAGTAAGACCAGGCCTTGTAAGACATTCAACTCACAAGTGATTGTGAAAATTAAATACAAATCTCTCAGAAAGATATATAAATGCCTTTAATGAAGATTTAAAAATTAAAAAAAAAAAAAACATTAGTTAAAGGCTAAGCTTATGGTTGGCAGCAAATGAGAGCTTACAGCTACGATTATGAAGATGTCACATCTATGCTTAAAACTTGTTTATAGTTTTCCTTTACATTAATGACAAAGTTAATTCCTTAAACTGAGCAAATAAGTTTCTCCATGACAGGGTTCCACAGTTATTATTCGAACTTCTTCTCTCAAGCCAGAATTCATCAAGCGTTTGATCATACCCTAGGTTTTATTCATGTTTTTGCTTCTCCCTGGGACACATTTCTACTTCTTATCCTTGGTACTCTACTCCTTTAGTTTTATATTGAATAAAATCACCTTGACTTCACCCCTTGACATGAGATCAGGTATCACAAAACACCCCTTGCTTTCCTCTAGTGAATTAGTTATCACATTGTGTTGAAATTATCTCTTTATTGGTTTGCCATCATTACAGGCTCAAGAGCTCCTTGAAAATGACTGTTTTTTCATTGTCGATCCTCACTGCCCAAAATAGTGCCCAGCACACAGTATGGGCTCAATAACTATTCAGTGAACTATTAAACATAATCAGATGTAAATGAATTTGCAAGTTCAATGCTATAGGTCAAGTCTCCTAGTCCTTCTTTGGCCAGCATGAGTCTGTGTGAACTGTCAAAACAGACATTTGATTCTGTCATTTCTTGATTGAAATCAGGCATCATTTCCTCTTGAATATGGAATTAAGGAATGTGTGATTCTTTTTCTTGCCAAATGCATACTTCTATAAAAAGAAAATCAAAGTTTTAGTGGGCTTGAGGAAATGTGAAATTTTCAAGCAAATTAAAAGCACTTTGGTACAAGTGTATGAAGTGAAGGTAAGCATCAGGGTCTCATGATAACTTTCCAAAAAAGAAGTTGGGGTATATCTGCTGAGTGCCAAGTTCAGAGGATATAGGAAAAAGGTGAGGGCAAATCCTTGCCCTCAAATAGTCCAGAGTCAAATGAAAAAGTTAAAGGATACACAAGCAACTCTACTAAAAAGGAGAAAGGTTAAGCTCTACACTAGAGGGACAAACCAGTGATAATTTGGATGTGAAAAAGGAAAAGAATGTCCTAGAAAAAAAGACTCTCCAATCCTGTTAAAGTAAAGCAAAGTGGATTTACAAGCAGTCCCGTTACTAATATCCAACTTACAAATAACACCTACTTGCCCTTTAAACCAATTTTGTCCTAGACAACAATGCAAAACAGGTACAGACCTGAAGTGTTACAATTTGGCAGATTCTACAAAGTACCCAGAACAGGAAAAATTGTAGGTCAAAGCCCTAGAATGGGAGATTCAGAGGAGGTTAGTGAGCCCTTTCAGGAAGGAGCCTGATAAAGTAGATTATTAGCAGGACTGTTTCTGGAGGAAGTGCAGCCAGAATGCTCCTTGGAAGCAAGAATGGCCAGACTTCGTCTCACCTATTTTGGTCATGTTGTAAGAAGGGACCATTCCCTGGAGAAGGATGTCATGCTTGGTAGGGTGGAGGGTCGACGAAAGAGGGGGAGGCCTTCAAGGAGATGGATTGATACGGTGGCTGCGATGATGGGCTCAAGTATAGCAGGGATTGTGGGGCTGGCGCGGGATCAGGCAGTGTTTCTTTCTACTGTGCATGGGGTCGCTATGAGTGGGAAATGACTCGATGGCACTTAACAACAACAACAACAAGCAGGACTGTAAGAGGGAAACACACATTCAAAGTGGTGTGGTCAGCTACCATCTTTAAGTAGGACAACGCTGTTTCAGATTGTGCTCAAAATCTGAGAGCAAGAGATTTGGTTGTTATGCAACACCTATGTACCCCTTCTTCTATAAGAAGAAGAATAAGTTTCTAGCAAAGCTTCAGCCTGCAATTTTTCCCATTCTGGAATCCAGGGACTATGTGTATTAAAAGCACAAGAAGATTCAAATGGGGAATCATAGACTTCCATTATGTGAAATCTTGAATCCCATGGTGGGAGTTTTGTGATAGTAGAAACAGGCAGGACCCAGGAGTTAAGAGTAAAGAATATTCTGATTGGTTACTTAATGTAAATTTTTCTGATTGGCTACTTTTGGCAAATCAGGATATGCCCAGCCAAGTTCTTTGTGTAAGAAGTACATGCTCAGGCAAATTCCCTTTGTAAGCACCTTGTGCATACTACTTAATCGACTTTCAACCACATTCTTCTTGAGGGCAAGCTACCCCTCCTTTGTTTACCCACCAACAGTCCTGGGTCATCTTCTCAGAAACAGAAGTAGATTCTAGGACAAAATGAAGTCCAAGTCAGACCTTATATAAGCTACTTTAGTTATGTCAACCACCTCAAATTTTGGAGTGCTATTACACATTCCCTGAGAGCAATGGGCCGTGATAACAATCTTCATAAAAAACTCCTAATAGAACATGCCTGTGACCTTCTGATACCTTCTGTCTTGATTAACCACAGGGCAAACATTCCTCAGTTACAGGTTTGGATCTGTGTACAGGTCAACAGGGAAGCTCTGGTAGCATAGTGGCTAAGGCACTTGACTGCTAACCAGAAGGCTGGCAGTTCAAACCCACCAGCCACTCCTCGGAAGGAAGATGGGACAATCTACTTCTGTAGTGGCACTGCCTCGGAAACCCAAGGAGGGGTCGCTATGAGTCAGGTCCGACTCGATGGCACACAACAACAACAACAACAACATAGGTTAACAGTGTCAGCAAGAAGCAGAATTCAAGAAGTGTAAGAGACTGGATCCTGGATCATCCATTTTACTTTTGTCAAATGTCCTATGACTTGGACTTCATGGCAAAAGGAAAAAAAAAATCATAGTAAGCATAAAATATAAACTGTTTCACATTCATAATTTCATTTAATCCTATAAAAATGTGTCATAGTTTCCTTTTCTGAGATGAATATGCATAGGCTAAAGTAATTTTTATAAAAATTTAATGAAAGCCACACTACTTGCCAATGATGAAGTTGTTACTGACATCCTGTTCGGCTAGCCCTCACAGTCCTGGTCATTCAACATACCAGTGCCAGTGTTTCTCAAAGTGTGCCAATCAAGCCATGTACTTCAGAATTCCCTGGAGGTGCTTGTAAATATACAAGGCCATCAACTCCACACCTCAGACATAATAAATCAGAATTTCTAGAGCTTAAATCTACATAAAAATAAATACCCCCCATATGTTCTTACATACTGTCAGAAGGAAACCTGGTATTACATTACATTGCTTCCTGGTTGAAAGGAAGAAAATTTAGCGTAGGGTTATCTATCCTTTATATAAAAAAGGAGGAGGGAGACCAAGGTTATAATCATCAAAACCACAACAAAATTGTAACTATTATCTTTTTATATTAACAATAATAATAATAATAATAAATGGTAACAATAATAAGAAAGACAACTCTTCAGTATTTCTAGAGAACCAAGTCATATCTTATTTTGCATGAAAGCTTTTGTCATCCCTGATGCCAGAAAAAAAAAAAAAAAAAATGAACCTTAAATAATAGGCGGTTCAAACCCACAGGCCACTCCTCGGAAGGAAGATGGGGCAATCTACTTCCGTAGTGATACTACCTCGGAAACCCAAGGAGGGTTCGCTATGAGTCAGGTCCGACTCTTCGGCACATAACAACAACAACAACAACAAATAATAGGCACTCAATACAAGTTGGTTGGATGAATGAATGAATTTAACGCATAAGTTTATTTCATATGAAAATCCAAATTAGAAGGACAGCTATTCATGTTTTCGTGCAAAATGTTTTCCAAAGGAAAACAAAAGCCAATTTTAGTAAATGTTACCATTTCGATGAGAAGTACTACTAGAATTGTTTTGGGGTTTTGTTTGATAATAAATGCGCTTTACTTCTTGTCTGCTTCTACCACTAACTTGGCAGTGATCTTTAATTAGGAGATGTCAGACACTGAGTTCTCAGCAGTTACTCCAGATACTCTGTAGGTCTCTGCTGCAGATAAGAAACACCATAGATTTCAACTGTGAAACTGCAGTCCTTTAGCCTCTGGTTTATACATGGTAGAAGATACAAGTTGTGATCTTGATAAAACATTGTAACATTAAAAAAAAAGTTAACCTTTTATTGTCTCATGATCTACAATATCCTTCCTAATAGTTTTCTACAACATCCAGCAATATAACTCAATGTTATTTGGATAGTCTCAGTTAGCTACCTTACAGTATCTCAAAACCATTAGTTCCAATGCTGAACTCATGGAACATAATTCTCTTCCTGTTTATCCATTTCTTTTAAATATCTCCATCACCTACCAAACCACCCTAACCAGAAATTATTGCTGTTAGATGCTGTTGAGTTGGCTTCGTCTCATAATGACCCTCTCTGTACAACAGAACGAAATGGTCCTGAGCCATCATCACAGTCCTTGCTATGCTTGAGTCCATTGTTGTAGCCACTACACAGTTCATTTCATTGAGGGTGTTTCCATTTTTGCTGGCCCTCTACTTTACCAAGCATAATATCCTTCTCCAGAGACTGGCTCCTTCTGACAATATGACCAAAGTACTGGAGATGAAGTCTGGGCATTCTTACTTCCAAGGAACATTCCAGCTGCACTTCTTCCAGGACAGATTTGTTTGTTCATCTGTCAGTCCATCATCGTGTTTTCAGTATTCTTCATCAACACTACAATTCAAAGGCAGCAACTCTTCTTCTGTCTTCCTTATTCATTGTATAGCTTTCACATGCATATGAGGCAATTGAAAATATTATGGTTGGCTTGGGTCAGGCATAATTAGCCTTCAAAGTGACATCTTTGCTCCTTAACACTTCAAAGAGATCTTTTTCAGCAGATTTGCCCAGTGCAATACAGTGTCTGATTTCTTGACTGCTGCTTCCATGGGTAATTGATTGTGGATGCAAGTAAATGAAATCCCTGACAGCTTCAATCTTTTCTCCATTTATCATGATGTTTCTGATTGATCCAGTTGTGAGGATTTTTATTTTCTCTATGTTAATGTATGATCCATACTGAAGACTGCAGTCTTTGATCTTCATCAATAAGTGCTTCGAGTCATCTGCACTTTCAACAAGCAAGTTTATGTCATCTGCATATCGCAGGTTGTTAATGAGTCTTCTTCCAATCCTGATACTACATTGTTGTTGTTGTTATGTGCCGTCGAGTCAGCCCTGACTCATAGTGACCCCTCCTTGGGTTTCCAAGGCAGTATGACTACTGATGTAGGATTGCCCAACCTTCTTTCCAAGGAGTGGCTGGTGGGTTTGAACCTCCAGCCTTCTGGTTAGCAGTCAAGTGCCTTAGGCACTATGCTACCAGAGCTCCTGATGCTACATTAGGGAGCCATATTTTATCCTTTCTCACATCCCCACTTATGATTAGTTACCAAGTCCTCTCCATTTATATATCCTAAACTTTTTATATTTGTCCCATAGTGACCCCTCCTTGGGTTTCTGGGGCAGTATCTCTATTGAAGTAGGTTGCCCAGCCTTCCTTCTGAGGAGTAGCTGGTGAGTTTGAACTGCCAGCCTTCTGGTTAACAGTCAAATGCCTTAGGCACTATGATCTTGTTATTTATCTTCTATAGTAATGTCCATGTTTTTAATTTACAGAAAAGGTATGACCATATATAAACCCAGAAAAAAACAAAACCATTGCCATCAAGTTGATTCCAACTCATAGAGATTTCCATTGTGTTCCCAAGGCTGTAAATCTTTACAGAAGTAGATTGCCTCATTTTCTCCTATGGAAAAGCTGTTGGCTTTAAACCACCAACCTTCTGGTTAACAGTCAAATACCGTACCCATTAGCACTCCTAAAGTCCACTCTTTAGATGAAATTTGCATCTTTCATGATATGTATTTATCTATATATGTACCTATATATACTGTTTTTTAATGTATGTATACATATACACACACATATTGTTTCAAGTCCACCTGTTTTGCACTGTGGTGGTTATGTTTGTGTGTCAACTTGGCTGGGCCTGGTTGAGTGGTTGGGCAGCTGAATGTAGTTATTCCCCATGGTGAGACTGGTGATTAACTCCATGGTGGAAACTATTGGAGCAGCTGAGTAGCTGCTTTGGGTATGTGGTCTGCTTCCCATATATAAGAAACAGCTTTCAGAATGGTCTCTAGCTATGGCACACTTGAACCCTGTGTGTAGCCATGTCATTGTTCAGCAGCCTGCCATGCTCTGCTGACCTTGGGACTTGCAGGACTTGAATGAATGGCCTTTCATGTGGTTTGGTAACATCGGGACTGTGCCTTTTTCCTTGTCAATCTTGGGCTTGTCAGTCTCAGCAGCCAGCAGCTGCCTGAGTGAAGAGATGCCTCTAGCTCCAGTGGGCCAGGAACAGGAGGCAGAGCTGAACCCTAAGGTTGAGGGGCTTTCATACAGCCCCTAGAGCCTGACACTTTGATCTTGGACTTCTAGCCTCCTGAACTATAAGAGAATAAACTCCTGTTTGTCAAGCCATGCCATTTGTGGTATATTCCTGTCAGAGTGGCACTGGTAACCAGAACATGCACATATTATTTTCTGTCTCTGAAAAGTGTTCCTTTTTTATTTATACCTTAAAATCCATTCCAGGTATCACCTCCACATGAAACTATTCTTGATCATTTCCTACCACCTCTTCCTTCACAATTAGTCAGTGTTTGCTCTGTCATGTCTAGGTTATGAGTGTTTCTATTACTTAATTATATTGTGATTGCTTACCTATCTAATATACTCCCAAATAGACTGCCTTAAGGCTTTCCAGAGAAATAGAACCAGTAGGAAGAGTACCTGACAAGTAAAAATCCATAGGTCAAGAGAAAATCTACAGAATTCTGCAGGCTCTTGCCCTAAGATCTGTATGTCAGGGGAGAGGATGAATGCAGAGTAAAGTTCTGATAAAATACCTATTTATATACTGCAGGCAGAACACATCTAGGGAAATTCCCTTTTTAATTGATTGATCAATTATATTTCATGAGACGACATTCTGGAAAGTAATTGTAGTATAATATACATTAGATTATATCATGGAATGGCAACTAGACTAGTGCTTGGCCAAACAACTGGGAATGCTAGCCTAGCCAAGTTGACACATAAAATTAACCATCATATAAGCCATGCATTTCTTTGAGGAAAGAAAGTGCTTTTATTTTGTTTGCCTTCTGTTTTGCGTGGGACGTCTGGCACATAGGAGGTACACAGATTCCCAAAATTTATTTCATTAATTCAAGGATGCAATGTATCCATTGGAGAAAAATAAAGTGTTCTTAACTCCCAAATAGTTAACTTATGGCTACTCATAAGAAACAATTTGTTTTTGTTTGTGTCTAGTTGTATACACTGATTTTTCTGTTGAACATCCTTTCATACTAATGTAAGCTGTAGGGTAAATTCAAACACTAAGGATTACGTTCAAGGCAATCAACAGTCTGGTATAAAAATTTAGTTTACAGTTCCCAAGCCCTTGGCACAGTTTCAATCCTTAATGAAAATTTGTTGTATAAACCTAATTCTCCATGATATCCCTAAAGAAACCACTGACTGAAAACTGAAATAAACGGCCACTTCTTGCATCAGTGACCTCAATCCAATGCCAGACATACAATTATAAAACACACCTCATACAGGTGTGAGACCAATGACGAATCCAAATGTAATATTCAGTTTTCAGTGAAGGATATGTATCTATACAGACATTTGTCTCATAAAACGTGGTACTGAAGGAATAGTGTAGAGGAAGAGGAAGCGACACACACTGCTTAACTGGCATCTGAGAAAGATTGTGCATATCTGGAAATAGGTGAGAACTTGCTCAACCAGGACAGCAATGACTTCTGTCAGGGGTTGGAAAGTGCTAAGGACAGCAAGGTGATTAGCGAAATAATAATAGCCAAGCAGGTTTTTTTTTCCCCTTATTTTCCTCAAATTTGCTTTTCCCAAACAAGATTTTACATTTATATCACTTTAAGTATTCTGTCAAAATTTATGCCAATAATAATAATAATAAAATTGTATTAGAGTACAGGTTGGTACAGTGAAAAACTGCAGACAACCTTAATGTCTATTATTGGTGGCTTTAATAAACAAATTATCTCTCTGCAATGAAATACTATGCAATCATTATTAATGATGTGGAATAATATGTACAAACATGAGGCATTGCTCATGAGAATTTTTAATAAACCATAATATAAACTGATTTTCAGGTTTAAAAACTATATGTATATAAATACAAACATAAACACAATGAAAGATGAGTATCAAAATTAAAGAAGTTACTACATATGAGTGATAAGAAGACACTATCATTTTTCTTCCTTTCACACTGTGCAACCACCTACAGTGCTCATGGTCCTTGGGTAAGAAATCTGCACAGTGGTCTAGATGTGGTCTTCTTCCCATATATAAGAAACACTATGAAAAAACCTACAGAGAAAGACTTGCCATAAATCTATTACCAAGAAGACATTATTTTGATATCTTCTTTTTTATATCCATATCTTTCATTTTCTAAAATGAGCATCTATTACTTTTTTTTATAATAGCACTATATTACTGTAACTGTTGCATTTCAATTTCTTACCTCCATCTTTCCTTCCTTCACTTTCTCCTCCATGCTGTAACCATGCTACGACGTAAGTAAAAATGTTTGAAAACCAATACAATTCTGCCAAACAATTAATCATTTCTAAAATAACCATCTTTGCAGAATGCCTGGCCATTTGGCAGAATCCATCTCTGCTTGGATTATTTTGGTAGCTGTTCTTCAAATAGATTTTGTGAACTCTCTCCAGAGATGCCCAATTTTCCGTTGAAAGAAATCAAAACTCTCAGTGTGAATTCTAGGTTCTTAACAATCTGGCACCAGTGTAACAGCTTCCACTCAGCTGAGCCCTGGCCTCAGCACTGTCTGATCGCACATGCTTAGAATACCCCTAAATCACAGCCTTCTTAATGTTGCATATGCTATTCTTTCTGAAGTAGACTTCTTCTTTCTTTGCTCTTTAGCTTCTTACCCTCGAGGCCTAGCTTAAATTCCCTCTGTTCGGAATCCTTTCTCAACCCCACTCCAGGCAGAATTCGTTACTGCCTTCTTTATGGTTCCATCACACTTCCAGTAGAGCATTGCAGCAGAGTTATACTTGCTGTGAGAGCTTATTATTTTGACAGAAATTTTTTTATTGTGGTAAATATATATATAACAAAACATTTGTCAATTCAATAATTGTTACATGTATAATTCAGTAATATTGATTACATTCATCATGTCATGCAACCATTACCACTATCCTTTTCCAGATTACTCCCCCACCATTAACAGAAATTCAGTGCCCCCTATTCAGCAGGAATTTTATAAACTGATTTGTAAACTGTTGGAAGTTTGAAATTACCCTTGATAGAAATATTTATACTGTGGAAATTGACAAATCAGTGAGTTTCTTTTCCTCTTCCGAGAGCCATTTTTCCACATCTCATTGCTTTGCACATAAATTTATTGTCAGACATATGCTATTTTCACTTGTGTTAAAGTTAAAGAATCAAGTCTCCTATGAAGTTGTGAGCTCAGTGAGGGCAAGGTCAAAGTCTTAATTTATTTTTTTAACTTCCAAAACCTAGCTAGACTGTTTAGCAAATGGCAGGTGATCAGTAAATAACTATTGAAATGGATTAAGTTGTTTTGACATGCATTCACTAAATAACATTTGGAATTAGGCTGTGATTCTTTTTTTCTAGCCTTGGTATTCTTGTTTCACATTTCCAGAGCTAACAAGATTTGGCTAAATAATCTTCATTTTTATTAGCATTCTTAAATATTATAAAATAATTGAGTTTTTCACTTTGGCAGTGATGTTGATTAGAATAGAAAACTCATAACTATATCTCTATTATTTATAGAAATGATTACCCTCATATCTTCACTTCTAATAGCTTTGCTTAATAAAAAATCTAAGGAGAGCCTCAGGAAGGCATAATATGATTTTAATATGCTTAGCTTTAGAGAACCTCTGATGGTTAATTAAGAAACTTTCATCTTTGAAGTAAAATTAGAGAAAAAAATACTTATTAACTAAAGAATGTAGGGTCAGTAATAAGACAGCTTTCCTTTTGAACATTCCATGGAATCAATCCTGAGAGACTTAAGACAATTATATTTTATCAAAAACACAGAGAAATAAGTACCAACAGGGAACACTGAGTGGCTTTGGGCATTTCTTAACAAAACATTCTTAGGAAATGATCAGTCCCCTCCTAATCAGAGTCATTTTATAAAATTACAAAAAATAAAATATTGACAAAGCCACAAGAGTGAAAATGACAGGTTGAGGATTAGAAATCTCACCTTCTGAATTTTAAAATGTGTCATATTTAGGCCCTTTCTCTCTACTGAAAAATTATTGAGGTAATACAGCAGTTATCCATTCATCTGTTCTTCTGTTCACACATTCACACTATAGTGAATGTGAACAGGCCTTAAAATTAACTTGGGTTAAAATTGTAGCCCTATGACTTACCTTCTGTAAACCTTGCACAAGTTACTCTACCTCTCTGAACTTCATTTTTCTCATCTGTTATCTGCTATAATGCTGACCTAATAAAGTTGCTATGAATATTAAATAAGACAAGTTGTTTTGTGTGCATAGTAATGCTCAATAAATGCCATTCTTCAGTCCTCACCTCCTTTCATTCATCAGCATATTCATTATGAGCACTTAGTATACTTTTAACATACTGTCCTCTCTTTTAGAAAATTTCAACCTACTTAATAAACTCACCTATAGAAACATGAAAATAATAGGAAATGTTGTTGTTGTCAGGTGCCACCTGAGTCAGTTTTAACTCATAGTGACCCTATGTACAACAGAAAGAAACTCTGGCCCACTGTGCACCGTCCTCACAATTGTTGCTATGCTTCAGCCCATTGTCACAGCGTCACAGCCACTGCATCAATGCATCTCCTTGAGGGTCTTCCCCTTTTTCTCTGACCCTCTATTTATCCAACATGATATTCTTCTCCTGGGACTGGTCCCTCCTGATAGCATGACTGAAGTATGAGAGATGAACTGTGGTCATTCTCACTTCTAAATAGGAGATAGCATGTCATAATGGAGGTAGAAATGAACTAGGAAAAAAAAAAAAAAAGCTGTTTTCTACCACATGTCCCTCAAACTCTAGGACCATAATTCATGCAAATGCACCGCCGTCGAGTTGGAGCCAACTCAGAGCGACCCATCCTTGGGTTTCCTAGGTGGCATCACGACAGAAGTTGATTGTCCAACCTTCCTTCTGAGGAGTGGCTGGTGGCTTTGAACCACCAACCTTCTGGTTAGCAGTCAAATGCCTTAGGCACTATGCCACCAGAGCTCCCATAATCCACGCTGGAGAGATATATATTAAATAGTATCAGTAGTTGAAAAATATGGCCTTTGTGATAGAAATGATGCTGAAAATAGTATGACAGAATTTTTGCAAGATCAATGACCTATTCTTTGGAAATACCTTTTTTCAACAACATAAATGGTGACTATACATATGGACCTCAACAGATGGAATGCAAAACCAAAACCAAAACCACTACCATTGAGTCAATTTTAACTCATAATGACCCATATTTGGGGGTAAATCTTTACAGAAGTAGATTGTTCCATCTTCCTTCCAAGCAGCTGTTGGGTTTGAACTGCCAACTTTCTGGTTATCAGTCAAATGCCTTAAGCACTGTGCCACCAGAACTCCTAGATGGAATACACGAATCAAATCAACTACATATGTGGAAAGAGGTAAAGGAGAAGTTCAATAGTATCATCAGAACAAGGCCAGGGGCCAACTGCAAAACAACATCAATTGCTCACATGCAAGTTCAAGTTGAAAGTGAAGAAAATGAGAACAAGTCCATGAAAGCTAAAGTATGACAATCACAGTCTCCCACATGAATTAAGAGGCATCTCAAGAACAGATATGACACATTGAAAAGTAATGACTGAAGACCAGAAGAGATGTGGGATGACGTTAAGGACATCCTACATAAAGAAAGCAAAAGTCATTAACAAGACATGAGAGAAAGAAAACAACAAAGTGGATGTCAGAAGAGACTCAAACTTACTCTTAAAGTTAGAATAGCTAAAGTGAATGGAAGAAATGATAAAATAAAAGAACTGAACAAAATATATCAAAAGCAGTTCAAGAAAATAAAGTTTATAAAGGAATGGTCAAAGAGCTGTAATTAGAAAACAAAAAGGGAAGAACATACTTGTCATTTCTCAAACTGAAAGAACTGAAGGAAAAATTCAAGACTCAAGTTGCATTATTGAAGGACCCAAGAAGCATCAAAAGAAGATAGAAGGTACCATATGATCAAGAATCAATGGTATCGGAAAAAAAGAAGTCCAAACTACGCTGAAGAAATTAGTGAAAAATAAGCCTCCAGGAAATGACAGAAAACCAAATGAGATATTTCAACAAATGAACATAACATTGGAAGTGCTCACTCATCTATGCCAAGAAATATGGAAGAAATCTACCTGGTCAACCAATTGGAAGAGATTCATATTTGTGCCCATTCCAAAATTAGGAAAATTCAAGCAATATTCTTAATATCACAGGCAAATAAAATGTTGCCAAGACAATTCAAAAAGAGTTTCAGTGGTACATCAGCAGGGAACTTCCAGACATTCAAGCCAGACTCAGAGTATGTGGAACAAAGGATATCATTTCTGATGTCATATGTATCTTGGCTGAAAATAAAGAAAACCAGAAAGATGTTTACCTGTGTTTTTAGGCTATGCAAAGGCATTCAGCTGTGTGGATCATAACAAATTATGGGTAACATTGAATAGGAATTTAGAAAACTTAATTGTTCTCATGTATAACCTGTACATAGACCATAATACAGTTATTTAAACTGAACAAAGTAATATCGCATGGTTTAAATCTGGACAGGTGTGAGTCGGGGTTGTGTATTTTATATATATATAACCCTGACTCACACCTGTCCTGACTTAAACCATGCAGTATCCATTTGTTCAGTTTAAATCTGGTGGAGTAGTGCCCAAGGCATTAGACTCCTAACCAGAAGGCTGGCAGCTCCTCGGATGGAAGGTTGGGCAATTTACTTCTGTAGTGACACAGCCTCAGAAACCCAAGGAGGGGTGGCTATGAGTCAGATCCAACTCAATAGCAGTGTGTATTTTTTTTGTCTTGTTTTGTTTTTATTTATATATGTTTGTTGTTGTTGTTGTTATGTGCCGTCGAGTCGGCCCCGACTCATAGCGACCCCTCCTTGGGTTTCCGAGGCAGTATCACTACGGAAGTAGGATTGCCCAACCTTCCGAGGAGTGGCTGGTGGGTTTGAACCGCCAGCCGTCTGGTTAGCAGGCAAGTGTCTTAGCCACTATGCTACCAGAGCTCCTATATATATATATATATACACACACACACACACACACACACATATATGTATATACTTTCACGATACTTATTCAATCAGTATGCTGAGCAAATAACTTGAGAAGATGAACTGCATGAAGAATGCAGAGTCAGGATTGGAGGAAGATTCATTAACAACCTGTGAAATGTAGATGACACAACCTTGCTTGTTCAAAACAGAGAACTTGAAGCACTTAGTGATGAAAATCAAAGACCTTAGATTTCAGTATGGTTTACACTTCAACTTAAAGGAAATAACAATCCTCATAACTGGACCAATAAGCAACATTATGAAAAAATGGAAAAAAGATTAAAGTTGTCAAGGATTTCATTTTACTTAGATCCACAATCAACTCCCATGGAAGCTGCAGTCAACAAATCAAATGACATATAGCATTGGACAAAATCTACTGGGAAAGACCTCTTTAAAGTGTTTAAGACCAAAGATGTCACTTTCAGGACTGAGGTTTTCAATTGCCTCATATGCATGTGAAAGCTGATCAGTGAATAAGGAAGAGCACAGAAGAACTGATGCTTTTGCATTATGGTATTGTTGCACAGTACTGAGTATGTGATGGAATGCCAAAAGAACAACAGATTTGTCTTGGAAGAAATACAGTTAGAGATGTTCCTTAGAAGTGAGGATAGCGATGCTTTGTGTTACTTACTTCAGACTTGTTATCAGGAGGGACCAGTCTCTGGAGAAGGACGTCACACTTGCTAAAAAGTAACACCTACAACAAGATGTATTAACACAGTGGCTGCAACAATGGGTTCAAACATGATGGTGATTGTAAGGATATTGTAGGACACTGGAGTGTTACATTCTGTGGTATATAAGGTCACCATGGGCCAGAAGTGACTCTGCAGCACCTATCAGCAACAACTTCTGTGCCAGGCACTTAGCTGTGTATTGGAAATAAAAAGATAAATATTCCATGGTCTTTGTACTCAGGATCCACTATACAAGTTGGTAAGACAAACACAAAATAAATATTCTATGACAAGGTATATGTTGACTACCAGTTAACAAAGCATCATGGAGTAGGACCCAGAAAACTTAGAGTCATGTAAGAAAGGGAAATGATATACCTGACACTTGTTCCATCTCCTCAGCATTTTATAGTAATCCAATTAAATTATGTATAGTGAAGCAATTTGTAACCTAGGAAGGGAAATATATATTCAATTTCAAATGAAAGTATGAGATCATGTGGTTTTTTTCACATGTAAGTAGGGTGAGACAGTTCTTTTTCATTATTTCCCTTTGTAGTTAGCACATATTTGTTGCTTAGTAAATGTATGATGAATGAACTATACATGAAAATAAAAAAACAGAATAGTTAGTATAGTGGAATGTTAGAATAGTCTGAGAAGGTTTTAGTGATTTGAGATCCTTGAGGAGCTGTGGTAGCATTGTGGTTAAAGCATTGAGCTGCTAACCAAAAGTGGTTCAAACCCACCAGCTGAGAAAGATGAGGCAGTCTGCTTCTATAAAGATTTACTACATTGGAAACCCTATGAGATGGTCCTACTCTGTCCCATAGGGTTGCTATGAGTTGAATTGACTCTACGGCACTGGGTATGGTTTTTGGCTTTGAGTCATGTTTGAAGCACAAAAAGGTGTTAGAGAAGTAAAGAGAAAAAAGAGCATATTCCAGAGGATAGAGAACAGTTTACAGAAGGTTTCTGTAATTGTAATTGTTTTGGGCCCTCTTGTACCACTCTAAGAGAAAATGCCACAAGTGGATGGCTTTAACAAACAGGGATTTATTCTCTTACAGTTACAAGGCTAGGAGTCCAAGTTCAAAGTGCCAGCTCTAGGGGCTAGGTGAAGGCCCCTCAACCTTGGGCTTGAGCCCTGACTCTTTCTCCTGGCCTACTAGAGCTGGAGGTGTCTCTTAACTTAGGCATCTGCTGGCTGTTGAGGCTGACAACAAACCCAAGGTCAGCAAGTAAAATGGTACAATCCTATGATTATCAAGCAAAATGACAGGCGAGTGGTTCAAGTCCAGAAACAGTCCCAAGATCGGCAGGCAACATGGCAGTTTGCTGAATGAAGACTGAGCTAAATGCAGGGTCCAAGTGTGCTGAAAAGCTCCGAGACCTTTCTTGTGGCTTCTCCTTATGTACTGGAAGTACATTCACATTCCTAAGGCAACTACTCAGCTACTCACAGTCGATTCCACCATGGAGTTGATTACCAGTCTCATTATGGGAAATAACTACATCCAGCTGCCCAGCCACTCAAAACCAGGCCCAGCCAAATTGACATATAACCCTAACTACCATGGTAATATAATAGCAACTGCTTAGTGTATAAAACACAGGCTAGGCAATGTGGTTCTTAGAGTCTTGGGGAATTTCAAAAGATTCACACATTGAACTGTTAACTGAAAGTTTAGAGGTTGTAATTTACCCAGAAGTACCTCTGAAGAAAGCCCTGATGATATGGTGATTTTAAAAAATCAGTCGTTGAAAACCCTATGGAGCACAGATCTTCTATGACTCATATGGGCATGCCATGGGTCAGAATCCACTCAATAACTAGTTTAACGTGGTTCATGCTTCAACAGTCATTAAATGTAACTTTCATAAGAACTTTGTAAAGCAGGTAATATGGTTTCTGTTTTCCAGTTTAAATGTAGGCAAGGTAATCAACCAACAATTGAAGAGTAGGGTTAGAATTTGAACTCAGATTAATCCCTCAAGAGCAAAAAATATTATGATCAGAAAATTATGTAGCATTCAAATTGGCTGAACTGATGCTTCATAATGTGACCCTTGTCCTCAATAAATGATCAAACTGCTCCTTCCATTTCTCTTTTAGAGGGATATCTTACACTCTTAACTCTGAAACTTAAATCTTGTTTCCAGTTTCTCTATATCAGAGAATGGCTTCTCCAACATTTGCTGACATGTATAAACCAGTAACCTAACAACCATTCTTGACAACACTCCATTCACTGTGAGAGGGTGAAGAGGGAAGATGATAGTATCCTGATGATGAGGGATAGTGACAGGAAGCTGGACTTTTGAGCAGGGCAATCCTAGGTCTCCATCCCAGGTGTGCCCATTATTAGCTTAGTGACCTTGGAAAACCTCTCCTCATCTGATTTTTCTTCTCCATAAAATAGTTAGGATAATACATCCTCCCTCCTAAAAACAAACAAACAAAAAACAGTTGTTCTCAAGTTGGCTCTGACTGAAGGGAACCCCATATGTGTCAGAGTAGCACTGTGCTCCATAGGGTTTTCAATGGTTGCTTTTTTGAAAGTTGATTGTCAGGCCTTTCTTACAAGGCATCTCTGAATGGACTTGAACCTCCAACGTTACAGTAAGTAGCCTCCTGCCTTAACTGTTTACACCACCCAGGTACTGCAAGACATGTGCACCCAACAGAACTCTTGTAAGGATTAAATGTTGTGATATGTGCATAACATTGAGTGCCTTGCTGGCCCTGGTTACCACTCTATGAATGTTAAGCTGCTTCTTCCCTCTCTTCCTTTCTTTCTGTTTTACAGGGGATAGGAGGCATCTTAGCTCCATCTTTAGCACAGGGATGGAAAAGTATATCCTCTTCCCTAATGAGAGAAGGACACTTTTTCATTCCTCCTCACTGAGCACAATCTCAGTGACAGTCCAAACCCACCTTCCATCTTGTCAAGATGTTTTATGGCAGGAAGTTTTCTGGTTTGTATTTCCATTCCATTATGCTTCTAAAGAGAATCTTTTAGATTAATAAAATAAATAAATAAAGATAAAGCCTCACTATCCATTCTGTCAGAAAGAGAAAGAAAACTCTTTAATTCCATTTTCTACCAGAAAACTGATTCAGCATTTCACTACATTCTTCATCCCACCTCCATTTTTTTTTTTCCATTATTCTAGGCCCTGTTCTCATTATCTACAACATATCTCAGTCAGGAACTTTATCCTCCTGTTTTATACAAGGAATAGGTGTTTTAAAACCTCTTACTACTGGATGACACACTGCCAGTTTGAGCGAGATCATCGCTGGATGTCAGAGCAGGTCCTTCACGGTATCTCTTCAGTTCTCCTACTCCCCCCTAAACACACACATGTACACACAGGACAGTGCCAGCCCCCACCTACCCCACTCATCCCATTTTGGAACCAATGTGGAATCTTTATTAGAGTTCCACACCTGAGCAGAAGGCACAGTCCTGTTCTGATTCAGTGTTGCTGCTCAAACAATTTTGGTATGTTCTGGGCTAACTCTTACTTTCTGCACTCCTGTCTCATGTGGCAGAGCCTTCCCCAATTGCATATCTGTGCTCTGTGACCTGCTCCTCTGAACCTGGACCACTTTCCTAAGACCCTGTTAGCCATCTTCTGTCTACAGAGAGGGATTGCAACCTGCACAACAAAGACTCCTTGAATCCAAATCCCTGTCTTGACCAATTAAATAGTGCGCAGTCTTAGATGAAGCAAAAGGAACTTTCAGGGATTTAGTTGCTTCTTTGTAAAAATGAGGATAAGGCATCTGTCAGTTTTATGGTGAAGATTATTATTTTAAAAAGCAAGAGAGAAATGTCAAGCAGAGTTCTGGACCCTTCTTCGTTACCAGATTAGAGTTGATAGCCACTGTTTCACTATCTCTAGATCCTCTCTTTGCACTTCCCCAATTAATGGTATTTAGTTGAGATCTTACTTCAATCCAGAAAAAAAACTCTTCTAAAATACACCTACTGTTATGTTTTATATAAACAGTATCAATTTGTTGTTAACTTTGGTTTCAATAAGAAATGCTCAGTCTACCTGGCCTAGTCCTAGAGGAGCAAAATAGGAAGATGAGTCTGTCCCAGACCCAGAGTTGAAAGAGAGTTATTGGATGCTGGGCTTAAATGTAACTCCTTCCAAGATATCTTTGTGACCGCCAAGAGCTATTTAGAGATGCCCTTAAGGTTGTACAGGAGCTATGGTGGTGTATTAGTTAAAGCATTTGGCTGTTACCAAAAGGCCGGCAGTAGATTGCCCAACCTTCTTTCCCAGGAGTGGCTGGTGGCTTTGAACCGCCAGCTTTCTGGTTAGCAGTCAAGTGCCTTAGGCACTAAGCTACCAGAGCTCCTATATACCCCATGAGTAAATTAATGGTATAAAATAAAAGAGGTGGAACCTGCCTAGAGAAATTTTGAAAAGTAACTGAGAGTCTATAGGTTAACAGGAATGTGCTCAACCCTCCCAAAGAAGGAAAATGACATCTATTCAACTCCTATTCTGGTGGCATAGTGCCAAAGGCATTTGACTACTAACCAGAAGCCTGGCGGTTCAAAGACACCTTCCTCAGAAGGAAGATTGGGCAATCTACTCCCATAGAGATACTGCCTCAGAAACCCAAGGAGGAGTCACTATGAGTCAGATCCAAGTTGACGGCAGTGAGTTTGGTTTGGTTTTTGAATTATGGTCCAGAGGTTCTCTACCCAGAGGTTCCTTAGAAGAGAACCTCAGCCATCTATTTCCCCAAAAATCAGCCATTAAAAACACCCAAATCACAGTTTTACTCTGATACACCTAGGTCACCATGGGTTGGAATTGACTGGAAGGCACTGTTTTTGTCATGGTGCAGGCACTCTGTAGGTATTTTATTTACATTTCCTCACTTAATTCTCTTGATCTTTATATAATTAACATTTCAAAACCCATTGTATTGTTGGAGAACTGAGGCACAGAGAATTAAAATCACACATTTAAGGATGCAGAGCTAGTAATTGGCTGATTAGAAATTCATATAGTGGTCTCTCTGTTTCCACACCATGCTACCACCTACAATTCATAACTCTTATTTGCAAAAGAACTACCAGTCCATCAGCTCTTGTAAACCAAACTAAGATGACATGAATCTTTTCCTATGCTAAGTGACAACTTTTTAAAGAAAGCTTTTACCTAATGTGAAATGAAAACATTTTCTTTATGAGAAATATTCAATCCACATATGCATTTATATTTCAAAGCCCCCAATTCACCAGGATTCCTCTAGGCAATTTTTGTCAGGGTTTGAAAAATAACTCCCTGTGATTTTTCTGATGTGAGTTAATATAGTGATAAGCACCATAAAGTCTCTGGGAATAACACATCATTAATTTACCTCAGAAAATAAGACTTCAGCGACAAATAAACCTCATGAGGGCTCTGTGGTTAGAATAGCTAGGTGAGCAATGGCTATTTGAATTGACTGAAATTAAAGGTAAAAAAAGAGTGCGGCAAATGTAACAAATAATTATTTTATGCAGCTGAACAACACATAGCCTATTTTATGAAGGACCCTTGACTGAGTTGAAGGGAAAAGTAAATTATTAGAAACACTCCAGTTTAGTAGGAGGCAACATTATATTCTGGAAAGAGTTTTTGATTCATAGGTGTCCTAATTTAAATTCTTGCCTGGCCACTAATTAATTGTTTGACCTTGGGAAAGTAATTTTCCCTCTCAGGACCTTCAGGTCTTCATCTGTAAAATGAGAGAATTTAATTCTAAGATCTCTAAAACCCCATCTAAGCCTAACTTTCTATATATTCAAAGATTTTATGTTCCATTGTGATTGGAAATGAGGATATCTTCTCAAAGAGGAGTATGGTTTATTCAACTGAAAGTGAGGGGAGGCAGACAACAGTGTCCTTACTGATTATACAGGAGCTTTGGGGTAAAACTGACCTTGTCCATCTAACTGGTCATGTAATTTTAGGAAAATTCATTCAACTTTTTATTGATTTGATTGATTGATTGTGATTTGGGTGAAAATTTACAGAGCAAATTCACTTTCCATACAGCAGTTCACATACACTTTGTCTCATGACATTGACCACAGTTTACCACAATGCAGTATCTCCCCTCATACTTTCTCCTGATAGTTACCTTTTCCCTGTGTCCATCCCTCCATGGACTCCTGCCCCCTGAGCTGTCTCCCTGTGCATAAGCAGCCCTTCTTTCTCCCATGATTGTTCTCTCCAAGGAATGTATCTACCTCAGGTCAATGTTCAACTCATTGTCCAGCCTGTCTGTTGTTTGGCTGGAAGCCACGGGTGTGGGTTCACTTCCAGACCTGAAGGGCAGCAAGGGACCATAGTCTCAGTGGTTCTACTAGGCACTATCAGACCAGCAAACTAGATCTCCCCCCACCTTTTTTTTCCCCCTAATGATTTTGAGTTTTGCTCCACATTGTTCTCCTCTACCCAGGATCTTCTACATAGATCCCCCTCTGAGTGGTTGACCATGATAGCCGGGCACCATCTAGTTCTTCTGGTCTCATAGTCGTATAGGCTGTGGATCAGATGATGATGTACCAGTCACTAGGACTAATTGTTTCCATGAAGTTTTGGTTTTCTTCTTTCTTCTTTGCTCTGGGCGAGAAGCGACCCATTGTTGCATCTAGATGGCAGCTTACAAGCTTTAAAGATCCCAGTCACTACTCTCCAAAATATGAGGTGGAACAATGTTTTGTGTAGTATGTTATGCAAATTGAGCTTGATGTCCCCTGCAACTATGGTCCTGAGTTCACAGGTTCAACTACTCGGTCCCTCTTGGTAACTGGCTGTGACCAAGCAGTGACTACATCCTTGCCCCTTGTCAGCTCTACTATACACCTGGGAATTCAGATCATACACATAAACTTATAGGACCATTGTCTGCCAAACCTAAACATGTTCTTGGGTACACTCCCTGCTTCATAGACATACCTAATAGTTCAGTCTGTCCACCCATCTATCCACCCATATACCCATGTTTGCCTTCACCGACAATGCCGTACCATATGTGCAAAATGGTGCATCTTTGTTGTCTTTACCTCCCACGTACTTCTCTATGTCTTTCTCTTCCTTAATGTCACTATATTGATCACTCACATTTGGTGTATTGCCCTTCTCTTCACCCAAATCAATACTTATCTCTATCTATTTAACAGTGTTCCCTCACCTCCCCTCCCACTCCTGGTAACCAACAAAGAAAATGCCTTCCATAGATAAACCTTTCCTTGACTTTTACAATAGTGGACTAATCCAATATTTGTCCTTTTGTGATTGACTTATTTTACTCAGCATAATGTCCTCCAAGTTCATTCATGTTATACAGTGTTTTGCAGATTCTATAGTATTCTTTAGGGTTGCATGGTATTCCATTGTGTGTATGTACCATAGTTTGGTTAACCATTCCTCAGTTGAAGGACACCTAGGTTGTTTCCATCTTTTGGCTATTGTAAATAGTGCTGCAATGAACATGGGTGTGCATACGTCTCTTCTTGTCATGGTTCTCACTTCTTTAGGGTATATACCTAGTAATGGAATAGCTGGGCCAAATGGTATTTCTAGTT
>NW_006922265.1:240029-244091 GCF_000298275.1 Orycteropus afer afer | reverse complement strand
ACTGTTTGTGAAGTGCAGCCAAGGGTGATTCAGGCTCTTCTTCATGGTTTTTTATCATTAGCCCATTGGTGGAGAAGGAGGTGGTGGCTCTTGCTCAGTAAGTGAAGTTGCAGGAGGTGTGAGTGTAGTTGTATTTTATGGGGATTGCTGCTGTCTCCCACTCAGTTAGACAAAAATTACAATTGAATAATTATCAAAAAACTGAAAGCACATGACAAAAAATACACCATGTAATCACACAGGAACAGTAACCATAAAAAGGAAAAAGGGACAAAAGAAGAAGAAAAAAAACAAGAAAACCTGCAGTATCTGGGGATAGAGCATTAAGAGAAAAAAGGTAGAGAAGGACAATAATGAAGAAAAAATGGGAAAAATGCAAAAAGAAAAACAAGTAATGGGGTTAACCATAAGAAAAAAGGGAAAAAGATAATAATTTAAATTTAAAAAAAATATTTAACCAGTAACTGGGAAAAGAATAAAAATGCTGTAAACTAGACCTGGGAGGGGAAGAATAAAGAATAATAGTAAAAGGGACAAAAGTATTAATAATAGTAGTAGTTTTAAAACAGACAAATATAAGCAAACTAAGCACCAGAAAAAGGAAAGAGAAAAGGAAAAAAAAAGAATACAATCAATGGAGGACAGGGCAGGGCACCCAGGCTGCATCTGAGCATACAGACTGGGATAGAGTTCCTGTGGGCCCAGAAGGTGGGTGGGAGTGGGGGATGGCCACATCTCCATTCACCAAGTGGTTGTGGTGTACAAGAGTAACAAGAGGAGTGTCGCACCTTTTCAGTCTTGCAGGTCCAGAGTGTCCTTGGGGTTACTGGCAAGCAGAACCTCTTATTATGCCCCTGGAATCTGGTAGAGTGCTGTTTCTTTAAATATCCAAAATTGTCAAGCCTCTTGTAAACATTCAAAATGCCGGCGCCCTCTGGACAAGCAAAAGTCCACAGCTCAGCCTGTCTTCCTCTTCACTGCTTCTTCCTCTTTTATTCCCCAGCCACCAGCACAGTCCTTCATGCAGTCTCTGGCTAACAAGGCTGATTTTTAGGTTAATTCTTAGGTCCTAACACCACTTTGGAATCTCTAAGCAGGATCACTCAGGATCACTGCCAGACCGCACCTCCATATGTCTCCTTTTGGTATTTCCATCCAAATTCTTCTGGTAATTGGGGTTTAGTCCACTTCTATATAATTCCCTTCAAGGCTCAGGGTTCCAGGGTTATCTTCTGTGTCTGTGTTAATTAGTTCCCCTTTTCTTTGTTGAAGAGGGTCTGTGCAGTCTGTCTGCCTATTCCATCATCTTGGAATTCTTCTCATTCAACTGTTTAAAACTTGATTTTCTCATCTCTGAAATGTTGTATAATACTTTCTTCAAGGGTAATGAGGATTACATGAGATACAAAATGTAAAATTCCATGCATAGTACCTGTCACATGGTTGATATTTAATACAAGTGAGCATTTATTATAATAGTAACAACCAATGTAAATGTCTCCACTAATGGGGGGTGGGACATTCTTGGGGTCAAGTGGATGACAAGAAGAATTCTCATCTAAAATGAAAAAGCTTGTGTTAAAGCCAAAACAACACAGCAGCTTGAGGGGTGAGCCTGGGACAGATATCAGTGCTGGAGTTAGAGTGAAGCTAGAATATTTATTTTTCTCAGGGCTATAATCATAAATTTGGGAATGAACATCACCAACATATGGATGCCGTTCAAAGCTCTAGAATGAATGGTATCACCCAGGCAGAGGTTCTCAAACTTGGCTACACCTGATAACCACCTGAAGAGCTTTAAAATATATTGATGTGTTGTTCCCTCTTTCAGAGATACTTATGTAATTGGTCTCAGGTATAAGTTGATCATCTGTATTATTAAAAGCTCCCTCTAGCCACTCCTCAGAAGGAAAGGTTGGGAATTTACTTCCGTAGTGATACCACCTCAGAAACCCAAGGAGGGGTTTCTCGCTATGAGTCGGGTCCGACTCCATGGCACATAACAACAACAACACTAATATGCAGCCAAAGTTGCAAACCACAGACCTAGGAAGAAAGTGTAGATAGAAAAGATTCAAGAACTGAGTTCTGGGCCACTTCCACATTTAGAACCATTAAAGGAGGAAATACCCAAGAAGACTAAGTAGAGTGGTCTTTGAGGTAGGACAAAAACCACAGAAGCCAGGAAAAAAAAAAAAATGTATTTGAATAAAGATGACTATTCAATTCTGTTGAGAGGCCAAATGAAATCGCAACAGAAGTGACAAATGAGTGCGGCAACATGGAAGTCCCTTGTCAACATCACAAAGGAAGTTTCTATAGAGCGGGGATTGTGAGCCATGTTTTAAACTCATTTTTGCTCTTCCTTTGATGCCTAGCACAAGAAGCTCTCCTGGCATAGTGGTTAAAGGGTTCGGCTACTAACCAAAATGTCTCCTCTTGGAACACATCAGCTGCTCTGTGGGAGAAAGATGAGGGAGTCTATTTCTACAAAGATTCACAGCCTTGGAAACCCTCAGGGCAGTTCTACTCTGTCCTATTGGGTTCAACTATGAGTAAGAAACAACTCAGTGGCAATGGGTTTGGTTTTGATTGATGCCTAACACAATATTGGATTTGATATGCCTAGCAATATATTTGATTGAGGATTTGTTGAATGAGCTCTTAATTAACACTTGTTACATTTAAAAACAGTTTCTGGAGTAGGTAAAATTTTAGGGTAAAATACATCCATCTTGATCCACATGTGATTGGTTTAACTGAATGATGAATGGTTTACTTGAAAACTATTTATTGTGCTTTCATTATGTGCCAGTTACTGTGCTAAATTTAGTACTGCTGTGTAAAGTCATGAAAATTGTTCCCTGAGTAACTTTGGGGATTGCTATTTACAGAATCTACAGTGTAAATGACATCTCTTGGAGTCATTTGTCTATAATTTGAATACCTGTACATGTCAATTCTGACTAGATACTATAGAAAAATGTTTGGAAAACAATGAAAGTAATTTTTATCATGTGTCAGTTGCATCCTACGACACTCACATGTGCTTCAATTTAACTTTATAATCTTTGGATAGTAGAGTTTCTTATTTACATTTTATATATTATTAAAAACCAAAGGTTCTGAAGGGTCTTAGAATACAAAGCTAGTAAAGCTAACTAAGAATTTCACTTGACTACTAAGTTTATACTGTCTTAGTATCATCTTAATGCTACTGTTTCAGAAATAACACAAGTTGGTGGCTATAATGAACAGAAAATTATTTTCTCTCAGTTTAGTAGGCTAGAAGTCCAAATTTAGGACACAGGTCTTAGGGGAATGCTTTATCTGATAGCTCGAGAGGAAGGTCTTTTTCTCTTTTCAGCTTCTGTTCCTTCGTTCATAGTGATCTTTATGGGGCATACCATCTCTCTTCCCACATCTGTGCTTGCTTGCCTCTGTACCTAATCTGCTCTTTTTATATCTTAAAAGTGATTGGCTTAAAACCCACTGATACGATCCCATTAACATAACAGAGAAAATCTTATTCCCAAATGGAAAATCCACAACTATAGAGGTTAGGATTTACAACACATATTTTGAGGAACACAATCCAATTCATAACATATACCAACCTAATTATTCAATATTGCTTCACTTAAAATATAAGAAACTTGCATCAATATATTTCCTTTTACTCCACCAGTTCTTGTACAACTATTATATTTTTTCCTTAAACAGTCGAATGTATCTTAAATAAATTAAGACAAAAAGAGTTTTGTATTTACACTTGTTGGTGTTCTTCATTCCTTTCAGTAGATCTGAGTCACCATCCAGGGCCATTTCCCTCAGACTTAAAAATTTACTTTCATATTTAGTATAGTATATGTCTTCTAGCAGTACGTTTTCTAAGGTTTTGTTTATTTGAAAAAATCATTATTTGGCATTGTTGTTTTTGTTGTTTGCTGTCGAGTCGGTCCCGACTCATAGCGACCCCTCCTTGGGTTTCTGAGGCAGTATCACTACAGAAGTAGGATTGCCCAACCTTCCTTCTGAGGAGTGGCTGGTGGGTTTGAA
>NW_006922265.1:234774-238894 GCF_000298275.1 Orycteropus afer afer | reverse complement strand
GGTTCAAACCCACCAGCCACTCCTCAGAAGGAAGGTTGGGCAATCCTACTTCTGTAGTGATACTGCCTCGGAAACCCAAGGAGGGGCCGCTATGAGTTGGGGCTGACTTGATGGCACATAACAACAACAACAACAATCAGTCCCTATGACTTCCTACTGCTGATCTCTGTTTGATCTCCCTTGTACTTGAAAAATTTTGGATAGCAGGCAATGATTTGGGCAGATGATTTTCATCTTCTCTGTTTCCATTGCTCCAAGAGATTTTCCATCAATTTGGACCCTGTAACTAACATTCTTCTCAATGTCTGAGTATTCATGTTTCTCACATTTAGTTACTTAATAAATGGCTACAGTTCTCTTTAGGGAAGGAATGGAGAAATCACTATTTTATATATTTGCCATGGCCTTTTAGGTCCGAGAACTGGAACAGATTGAGAAACTTGACAAAACATCATGGTTTTCCATTGGTGTGGCTTACCTTCTTTGCATTCACTCCTTATCTCTTGATTGCATATGTTAAGCAATAATTTTGTGGATTTCCCCTAGAAACATCATGATCTATTAGCCAACTCCATAGGTTTCTGCAGATGAGACCCTCCTAACCTTGCTGATTTTGCTCTTCGTTACAGTGAATATACTCATGTTGCTCTAGCAATTAAATGTTGCCACCTGACCTCAGCTATTCTGTAACTTTATTATTCTTACTAGGTAACTGTGTGATTCTTACTAGGTATTCTTACTAGTTTTGTGACAGCATCCACTACCATTAGCCTTTACATTCAGAGCAGCCATTACTGAACTTCTCAACAATGCTAATATCCTCCTAACCAAACCATTCCTTTTCACTTTGGTTCAGTGTGCTCTGGGAACTCAGTAGAAATGTAGTTAGCTGGTAGGTTTTCCAGTCTTATACTCCCACATAGCATGCCTATTTCTCATTTGATCCATTCCTCCACAGTTTTAGTGGGTCATCTGGTCTCTCTACTTTATATAAATTGATACTCAGCTCCAAAGAGGATGTCCAACAGCCATTAGTAGTAGGGCCAACCCAGAGCTTAACAAAAACCCCTCTCATAATGCTAAAAACATTTCATAGTTTTATTTTGTTGTGAACTGATTTTTATGTATGATGTACTAGGTTAGTTGGCTAGTTAGTCCAAATTGAGTGAACCAGTCTAAGAAGTTTTCTCTCTATAAAATTTTTAACTAGCTGATTTTTTGTAAAGAGGGATATTGACAATTCAGAATTATTTATAGAATCCAAGAAGAATTTAGTTGCAAAAAGTGTTATGTCTGCCATGCTGAGATTGAAAAATAATAACAATAAACCCCTGTTGTTCATTTGTGCAAGTGTTGAAGCATGCATTGAAGCCCACACTCTAATCCATATGGATTTTCATTTTCTCAAAAAACAATAATCATCTGGCTTTGTATAAGGGGATTTGAATTCCACAAGTGGTGTGTGACTCCAGTGGTTCTGTGAAGAATAGTTCACAATTGAATGGCTTCCTCTGAGACTCCACTTCCAATTGAAATTCAAGAACAATCCTGGCTCAAAGCTGTTCTATATCCCTAGAAGTTAAAAAGGGAGTCCATCCCCACAGAAATACATGTGTGTACCCTCATACGCACTAACTGAAGAGCCCCCATTGACAACAGCCTCAGGTCTGTATTTTCACACAAAATAGCTCTGTTTACTAAACATGTGCACTTGGTCATATCCTTGGACCTCTGGTTCTTCATCTGGAAAGGAGCAATGTAAATCCCTAAGTTATTAAAAGGTTTCTCAACCTAAGCACTGTCAATATTTTAGACAAGATAATTCAATGTTGTGGGGCTGTTCTAACATTAGGATGTCTAGCTGTACCAGTAATGCTCCACACAATCATAAAAATTAAACATGTCTCCAGATATTGGCAAATATCTCTTGTGGGTAAAAGTCACCCTTCTCCCCTTCCAGAATTGTTTTAAACAACAGCAACAATAAGAAACAATGACAGGTTTTGCTTTTGTGTGTGCAGTGTCCTCTGTTGCTATTGTAATGTGCCGTGGAGTTGGGCCCAACTCATAGCGACCCCACCTTGGGTTTCTGAGGCTGTATCACTGTGGAAGTAGATTGCCCAACCTTCCTTCTGAGGAGTGGCTGGTGGGTTTGAACCATCAGCTTTCTGGTTAGCAGTCAAGTGCCTTAGGCACTACACTACCAGAGCTCCTAACTTTACCAGTATCTGAATCAAATTTAGATCCCAATGCTGTAAATCCTTGCTATATAAAATGTATTGCTCTGAGCAGTATCATCACATCCCCCTGAAGCTTGTTAGAAATGCAGAATTTCATCCTCCCAACTCTAGACTGAATAAAGCAGAATTTTATTTTACTAAGATCGCTGTGTTTCACATGCACATTAAATTTTTAGAGATGCTGATATAAGGAACATAGCAGTTTCCAGAAAAACAGTAGGTACTCGATGCATATTAGTTCTTACTGTATTTTGTTAAATAGATTGGGAACAGAGTAAAACTTGATTTTTCCATTGTATCAATTACATGCCCAAATAGTCAAGTTACAGTGTTAAAGAGGTGTAGAAGAATTATTTTTAATTTTATTATTATTATTTTTGGTTTTTATTATTATTTATTTTTATTATTTGTATTTTATCATTTATTATTTGGTATTTTATACACACACACACACACATATATATGTATATATGTATGTACATACACATATACACACAAGGCAATGATTTTAAAGAGTAAAAAAGCCAAAGTCTGATTGAAAGAATCAAGGGGCCTTTGTGAGGCAGGCAGTATTTGAAATTAGGTGTGAAGAGCATGCCAGGAAGATGAAGGGAGAGGGGATCCCTCCAAGGTATATTGTCATGAAAAACTTTCCTGGGATAGGTACATCCCTTTGGTGTGGATGACATGTGAGATGAGAGGAAGGAAGGGTTAAAGGTGGGGCAGGAGGGATGAGCAAGTATCAAATTTGAAAGGGCATCATTTGTCACAAAAGAATCTCTGGTGGCATAGTGGATAAGGCATTTGGTTGCTAACCAGGAAGTCAGCAGGTCAAACCTACCAGCTACTCCACAGAAGGAAGAGGGGGCAATCTACTTCTGTAAAGATTTATAGCTTCAGAAACCCAAGGGGGTTGCTGTAAATTAGAATTGACTGGATGGCAGTGAGTTTGTTTTTTTAGCATTTGTCACATGTAGGAATATAGACTTTTATCAATGGGAAATAGAGAACCACAAAGCAGGGAAGGAACATGAATGACTAATGCTTGTGTTTTAAGAATGATCATTGTGGAGCATAGAGGAATATAAGAAAGGCCAGAGACAGGGTTAGAGTTATGAGGCTTGCTCAAGAGAAATCCCTCTGTTCCATCTTCCTTTCTCCTTCTCTCTCCCCTCTTTCTCCCTCCCTTATTGCCTCTCACCTTTCTTTTTGCATATCCCTAAGCTTTTTCTCCAATGATATCGGAGGAAGAAGTTGAAGCTGCACTGAGGGAAGTGGCAAAAATCAAGGCTATATTGATGAAATACCCATTGAGGTATTTCAACAAACAGATGCCACGTTGGAGGCACTCACTTGTCTACGTCAAGAGATTTGGAAGACAGCTATCTGTCTAACTGTCTGGAAGAGATCCATGTTTGTATCCATTCCAAAGAAAGGTGATCCCACAGAATGTGGAAATTAGTGAACAATATTAATATCTCACACACAGTAAAGTCTTGCTGAGGATAATTAAAAAATGGTTGCAGCAGTATATTGATTAAGAACGTCCAGAACTACAAGCTGGATTCAGAAGAGGATATGGATCAAGGGATATCATTGCTGATGTGAGATGGATCTTGGCTCAAAGCAAAGAATACCACAAAGATGTTTATTTATGTTTGTCGACTATGCACAAGCATTCAGTTGTGTCAGCCATAAAAAATTATGTGTGTATTTGCCATCGAGTCAGATCCAACTCATTGTGACCCCTCCTTGGGTTTCTGAGGCAGTATCACTGTGGAAGTAGATTGCCCAACCTTCCTTCTGAGGAGTGGCTGGTGGGTTTGTACCACTAGCCTTCTGGTTAGGCACTACACCACCAGAGCTACCATTAAAAAAAA